>NC_092176.1:23516119-23748619 GCF_045791955.1 Oncorhynchus clarkii lewisi
CAAAAATCTCTCTCTCCTGAACAGAACACTGGCTTTTATATAGCTTCAGAATGAATGTATAATTGGAGACAGCTGTGTCTTGACGAGGGGGCGGGGTCAGCTCTCCAATTAGCCCTGGAGTCGACCAATCAGCTGCTTGAGGGATTTCAGGAAGCCATTTCCTGAAATAAACACATGCAAGTACACAAACTACAACACAAACTGGGGAACGTAACACCAACTAATATCAACACTAACAGTATTTTGTTATTTGCCTTCTATAAGTTTAAGAAACATTTTCTTGTGCCAAAAACCCACATATCTTGAAGATATTTTCTAATTTCTCTCCCTCATGAGGAGGGAGGATAATGAAACTACACAGAAGTAACAATAAACATAGATCTAACAATTAGTTATAGTGTTTGTTTATGAATTATTAAGTGATTAAAACTCGTAATTCTCTTACCAAATCGGTAACGGAATTACTGCAATACACTTTACCCCTACCTACATGTAAAAATTACCTCGACTAACTCGACTAACCTGTACCCCTGCACATTGACTCGGTACTGGTACCATTTGTATATAGCCTCATTATTGTTATTTTATTGTGTTACTTTTTTATTTTATTTTTCACTTTAGTTATTTAGTAAATATTTTCTTAAACCTGTTTTCTTAAAACTGCATTGTTGTTTAAGGGCTTGTAAGTCAGCATTTCAAAGTAAGGTCTACCTGTTGTATTTGGTGCATGAGACAAATAAAATGTGATTCTATTTTTGATTTGAATTGGCTACAATGGGAAATAATAGTAGTCACAAAACACAGTTAGGTCACCTGCTGCTGTCCTCCCCACAATTAGCATACTGTTATGTTCAGCTCATAACTTTAAAAAAATCTTTCTGTCATCTGGTGGTCAAAGCAAGACTGTGAAAACAGTCTGGACAACCCCTCACTCTCCCTCTCTCTCTGCCTCTCTCTCTCCAGTTGATGTCACCTCTCCCAGCTCTTACTGACACCTACCATGACACCTACCACCTACCCTATTTACTGTAGCCAGCATCATCACCCACTGAACACTGCCCGACACCGGACGACCATGGTCGTTGAAAAGTTGTTGAAATTCAGCCGGACCAAATCTGAACCAATCATAGACGTCTGTTTCACAAGTTCAGACAGCACAGTACAGTAAAATTCAGTCAGTCCGCCCTGGCCGGACCAAATCTGAACCAATCATAGACGTCTGTTTCACAAGTTCAGACAGCACAGTACAGTAAAATTCAGTCAGTCCGCCCTGGCCGGACCAAATCTGAACCAATCATAGACGTCTGTTTCACAAGTTCAGACAGCACAGTACAGTAAAATTCAGTCAGTCCGCCCTGGCCGGACCAAATCTGAACCAAGCATAGACGTCTGTTTCACAAGTTCAGACAGCACAGTACAGTAGATCACAGTAGACAACAGTACAGTACAAAACAGTACAGTAAAATAAAGAAAATTAGAGTACAGTACTGTACAGTAGATTGCAGTACAGTAGAGCACACTAGAGTAGAGTACAGTATAATGTATTGTATTGTACTGTACTGTATGGAACATATCTACTTTACTCTACTCTAATGTACTGTACTATACTGTGCTGTACTGGGATTTCCAAACTTGTTTAACATAGATGTCTATGATTGGTTCATATTTCATCTGGTATGGACCAAACAAATGTGGTCTTGTTTGGAAGCAGAGCTTATTACAATAATAGCCCGTGTGTAGAATAACACCCAAATATGCAAAAGAAGGACATTGCATATTTCTACCTTTGTGTACCTATTCAGGATACATTACCATGAAGCAGTGTTGTAGTAGGCTCTTCGAGACCGGTCTCGAGTTCGGTCTCGAGACCACACATTGAGTGCCTCGGTCTTGTCTGTGTCTGATACATACATTTTTTTTTCTCCGACAGTGAGGACTCGTAATTTCCTCCCGAGACCAGCAGAGACCAGCGGAGTAAAAAACTCAATTATCAGCTTCCATTCAGTCAGCACATAAAAGAGCTTCGCCAGGCCAAATATGTACACTCCTTTCTTGAAACATTAATATCTTATCGCCTATTGAAACCTGGGATTCCTATTTTACTCATAACATTACTGTCCTTTACTTTCACTGCAAAATATCTTCAAACTTTGTCCAAATGTCCTTTACTTGGTGGTATGGAAGAGTGGGGGAAATTGTTGGAAAGTTGTTCGTTCACTATTAGTAAGGGGAGACAGTGGGAAATTGTAACCGTCTTTCTCTCTATTATAGACATGTTTGCGCAGTGGCGAACCTATTGGACCTAGGTCTTCAGTGTGTGACAGGCTACTACAGTGGAAAACCTATTGGACCTAGGTCTTCAGTGTGTGACAGGTTACTACAGTAGTGAACATATTGGACCTAGGTCTTCAGTGTGTGACAGGTTACTACAGTGGTGAACCTATTGGACCTAGGTCTTCAGTGTGTGACAGGTTACTACAGTGGTGAACCGATTGGACATAGGCCTTCAATGTGTGACAGGTTACTACAGTGATGAACCTATTGGACATAGGCCTTCAGTGTGTGACAGGTTACTACAGTAGTGAACTTATTGGACCTAGGTCTTCAGTGTGTGACAGGTTACTACAGTGGTGAACCTATTGGACTTAGGTCTTCAGTGTGTGACAGGCTACTACAGTGGTGAACCTATTGGACCTAGGTCTTCAGTGTGTGACAGGCTCTTGATGCTGAAAGGACAGCAACCGTAATACCAGCGCACTCATGTACAGTAGGAGAGTGCCATTTTTATAAAAGGGCCAGTGGTGTAGTGGAGGGTATACACAGGTATACGCCCTATACCCACTTTTTTTTAGTGGGCATTGCCTATATTCACTTCTTAATCCATACTGATGCGTATCAAAGTAGTGTAGTGGAGGTACACAACTTATGAATGATGTAGTACAATAGAGAAATCATGCACAAAGTAGCCAACACAACTGCAAAGCTCGTGAAATATATTCACATGGGTACAGCACAATATCTTAGTTTCAGCAGAATATCATCTGCAGGCAGCAAGAGCACACAGTTCTCAACTGGTTGTTACATGGAGCAGCTCACAGAGAATGACATTGGTAGCCAGTAGGTAGGAAAGACTTTTCAATTTATGATATCTACCAGTAAATGCTAACTAAGGCAACAAAGGGTATTCAAACCAGGCATTGAAAACGTTTGGTACTTAATCTTGGTTAATAGGCTATTTGCGATGCGCAGTTCAGTCATCATGAGGTGTTTGCATGAACATTTTTAAAGGCTTTCCTAAAAAAAACTTCCCAATTATACTGAACGAAGATATAAATGAAACCTGTAAAGTGTTGGTCCCATGTTTCATGAGCTGAAATAAAAGATCCAGAAGTTTTCCATAAGCACAAAAACCTTATTTCTCTCAAATGTTGTGCACAAATTTGTTTACATCCCTGTCAGTGAGTGTTTCTCCTTTGCCATGATAATCCATCCACTTGACAGGTATGGCATCTCAAGAAGCCACAGGAGGCTGCTGAGGGGAACGGCTCATAATAATGGCCGGAACGGAATTAAGGAATGGCATCAAGCACATGGAAATCATGTGTTTGATGTATTTGATACTTTTCCACCAATTCCGCTCCAGCCATTACCGCGAGCCCATTCTCCCCAATTAAGGTGCCACCAACCTCCTGTGAAAGAAGCTGAATAAACAGCATGATCATTACACAGGTGCCCTTGTGCTGGGGACAATAAAAGGCCACTAAAATGTGCAGTTTTGTTGCACAACACAATGCCACAGACGTCTCAAGTTTTGAGGGAGCGTGCAATTGGCATTCTGACTGCAGGAATGTCCACCAGAGCTGTTGCCAGAGAATTGAATGTTAATTTCTCTACCATAAGCCACCTTAGAGATGTCATTTTAGAGAATTTGGCAGTGCGTCCAACCGGCCTCACAACCGCAGAATACGTGTATGGCGTGGTGTGGGCGAGCGGTTTGCTGATGTCAACATTGTGAACAGAGTGCCCCATGGTGGCGGTGGGGTTATGGTATGGACAGGCATAAGCTACCGACAACGAACACAATTGCATTTTATCAATGGCAATTTGAATGCACAGAAATACCATGACGAGATCCTGAGGCCCATTGTGAGCCCATTGTTTTAAGGTATACAGTACCAGTCAAAGGTTTGGACACACCTACCTACTCATTCAAGTGTTTTTCTTTATTTTTACTATTCTCTGCATTGTACAATAATAGTCAAGACATCAAAACTATGAAAAAACACATTTGGAATCATGTAGTAAATATATTTCATATTTGAGATTCTTCAAAGTAGAAACCCTTTGCCTTGATGACAGCTTTGCACACTCTTGGCATTCTCTCAATCAACTAACTTCATGAGGTAGTCACCTGGAATTCATTTCAATTAACAGGTATGCCTTGTGGAATTTCTTTCCTTCTTAGTGCGTTTGAGCCAATCAGTTGTGTTGTGACAAGGTAGGGGTGGTATACAGTAGATATCCCTATTTGGTAAAAGACCAAGTCCATTATATGGCTCGAACAGCTAAAATAAACAAAGAAAAACAACAGTCCATCATTACTTTAAGACATAAAGGTCAGTCAATGCGTAACATATTAAGAACTTTGAAAGTTTCTTCAAGTGCAGTCGCAAAAAACATCAAGCGGTATGATGAAACTGGCTCTCATGAGGACCGCCACAGGAAAGGAAGACCCAGAGTTACCTCGGCTGTGGTATGATGAAACTGACTCTCATGAGGACCACCACAGGAAAGGAAGACCCAGAGTTACCTTGGCTGTGGTATGATGAAACTGGCTCTCATGAGGACCGCCACAGGAAAGGAAGACCCAGAGTTACCTCGGCTGTGGTATGATGAAACTGACTCTCATGAGGACCACCACAGGAAAGGAAGACCCAGAGTTACCTCGGTAGTGGTATGATGAAACTGACTCTCATGAGGACCGCCACAGGAAAGGAAGACCCAGAGTTACCTCGGCTGTGGTATGATGAAACTGACTCTCATGAGGACCGCCACAGGAAAGGAAGACCCAGAGTTACCTCGGCTGCTGAGGATAAGTTCATCAGAGTTACCAGCTTCAGAAATTACAGCGGCAAAAAAATGCTTCACCGAGTTCAAGTAACAGACACATCACGTCACTGTTCAGAGGAGACTGCATGAATCAGGCCTTCATGGTCGAATTGATGCAAATAAATCACTTCTAAAGGACACCAATAAGAGGAAGAGGCTTGCTTGAGCCAAGACACACGAGCAATGGACATTAGACCGGTGGAAATCTGTCCTTTGGTCTGATGAGTACAAATTTGAGATTTGGTTCCAACCATCGTGTCTTTGTGAGACGCGGAGTAAGTGAACGTATGATCTCCGCATGCGTGGTTCCCAGTGGTGTGAAGTACTTAAGTAAAAATACTTTAAAGTACTACTTAAGCAGTTTTTTGGGGGTATCTGTACTTTACTTTACTATTTATATTTTTGACAACTTCTACCTTTACTTCACTAGATTCCCAAAGAAAATTATGTACTTTTTACTCCATATAATTTCCCTGACACCCAAAAGCACTCGTTACATGACGAATGCTTAGCAGGACAGAAAATGGTCCAATTCGCACACTTATCAAGAGAACATCCCTGGTCATCCCTACTGCCTCTGATCTGGCGGACTCACTAAACACAAATGCTTTGTTTGTAAATTATGTCTGAGTGTTGGAGTGGGATCCTGGCTATCTGTAAATTTAAAAAAAGGGTGGCTACTTTGAATAATCTAAAATATAATTTGTTTAACACGTTTTTGGTTATACATGATTCCATATATGTTATTTAATAGTTTTGATGTCTTCACTATTGTTCTACAATGTAGAAAATAGTAAAAAATAAAGAAAAACCCTCCTCCCTTTTGACTGGTATTGTATGTGACCAAAATATACAAATGTGTATTCCCAGTCATGTGAAATCAATAGATTAGGGCCTAATCTTTTAAATGTAAATTTACTGATTTCCTCATGTGAACTGTAACTCAGTTATAAACGCATGTTGCGTTTATCTGCAATACAGGCCTACCTGACAAATTATGTAGTGCTGTGGAGGGCATTTGTTTTGCTCAACTGAATTAAAAGGCAAATACACTCGCAAAAATATATTTTTTCAAATGTTCCCAGACCTCAAAAAAGGTATCCTAATGTGGTTTATGCATTGCTGTGGACTTGGAACATCACATTTTTGTTATTTTGTTTATTTAAAAAAGAAAAGGAAAGCAGGATTTTCACACAGGTTGCCTTTCCTTCACGAGACCCACTTCTCCAGGCACCACTACAGCACTGCATTGGACTGATGGAAATACAGCAGTCCGTTCACTCTGACATAATAAGCCAGTAGGTCCCAATCTTAAGAATACAAAAACACAAGCATTAGGCTAAGCATTTCCCAATCGAAATGTACAACAATTACTTCTCATTGCAAAAAAACGTTTCACGTTTAGCACACAAAGTAACCGGTGATCTAAAGTTTAAATGCAACACATTTTGACACACATATAAGTTATTTTCAAAGAGATGTTGTTGATCCATCCTCAGTTTTCTCCTATCGCAGCCATTAGTCTGTAACTGTTTTAAAGTCACCATTGACCTCATGGTGAAATCCCTGAGTGACATCCTACCTGGAAATGTGTCATTATTTCCTAGTTTTGATGTCTTCACAATTATTCTACAATGTAGAAAATAGTCAAAATAAGTAAAAACATTTGAATGAGAAAAACTTTTGACCGGTAATGTATATTGTGCCTTCAGAAAGTATTCACACCCTTTACTTTTCCCCCACATTTTGTTATGTTACAGCCTGAATTTAAAATTGATTAAATTGCGATGTTTTGTCACAGGCCTACACACAATACCCCATGAAGTCAAAGTGGAATTATGCTTTTAATTTTTTTTTTAACAAACAGTACGCACCAAAAGCTGAAATGTCTTAAGTCAATAAGTATTCAACCCCTTTGTTATGGCAAGCCTAAATAAGTTCAAGAGTACAAATTGGTTTAACAAGTCACATGATAAGTTGCATACTCTGTGTACAATAACAGTGTTTCATATGATTTTTGAATGACTACTTCATCTCTGTACCCTATACAGTGCCTTTGCAAAGGATTCAGACCTCTTGACTTTTTCCACATTTTGTTACGTTACAGCCTTATTCTAAAATGGATTAAAAAAATTCAATCCTCAGCGATCTACACACAATGCCCCATAATGACAAAGCAAAAACAAGTTTTTAGAATTTTTGGAAAAACAAAAATAGCTTATTTACATAACTATTCAGACCCTTTGCTATGAGATTCGAAATTGAGCTCAGTGCATCTTGTTTCCAATGATCATCCTTGAGATGTGTCTACAACTTGATTGGAGTCCACCTGTGAGAAATTAAATTGATTGAAGATTATTTGGAAAGGCACACACCTGTCTATGAAAGGTTAGAGCAAAAACCAAGCCACAAGTTCAAAGGAATTGTCCGTAGAGTTCCTAAACAGGATTGTGTCGAGCCACAGATCTGGGGAAGGGTACCAAAAAATGTCTGCAGCATTGAAGGTCCCCAAGGACATAGTGGCCTCCATCATTCTTAAATGGAAGAAGTTTGGAACCACCAAGACTCTTCCTAGAGCTGGCCGCCCGGCCAAACTGAGCAATCGGGGAGAAGGGCCTTGGTCAGGGAGGTGACCAAGAACCCGATGGTCACTCTGCCCGTGCTTTAGAGTTCCTCTGTGGAGATGGGAGAACCTTCCAGAAGGACAACCATCTCTGCAGCTCTCCACCAATCAGACCTTTATGGTAGAGTGGCCAGACGGAAGCCACTCCTCAGTAAAAGGCACATGACAGCCCGCTTGGAGTTTGCCAAAAGGTACCTAAATACTCTCAGACCACGAGAAACTGGTGAAACCAAGATTGAACTCTTTAGCCTGAATGCCAAGCATCACGTCTGGAGGAAACCTGGCACCATCCCTACGGTGAAGCATGGTGGTGGTAGCAACATTAACATGTGTGCCTTCTTAAAAGTTCTTTTTTGGAACCACACCACCACCTTGTCACAATACAACTGATTGGCCCAAATGCATTAAGAAGGAAAGAAATTCCAAAAATGAACTTTTAAGAAGGCACACATGTTAATTGAAATGCATTCCAGGTGACTACCTCATGAAGCTAGTTGAGAGAATAACAAGAGTGTGCAAAGCACAGGGTGGCTATTTGAAGAATCTCAAATATAAAATATATTTGGAGTTGTTTAACACTCTTTTGGTTAGTACATGATTCCACATGTGTTATTTCATAGTTTTGATATCTTCACTATTATTCTACAATGTAGAAAATAGTAAAAAAATAAAGAAAAAGCCTTGAGTAGGTGTTCTAAAACTTTTGACAGGTAGTGTATATACAGTATTTAGCTGGTAGCCTATTTGATTACATTGGAATTCTGACTTCTCGCTGTCAGGGCTATCCGTCTCATCACTCATAGGCTTACCAGTGTTCACAGAAGGGAGGAGAAGGGGGGCCGGCACTCTCACTAGAGGAACTGGCACTCTCAGTGGAGGAACTGTCACTATTCTCAAGGGTAGAAAGAAGAGGAAGAGCAATGCCACTGTCATTGCCTTGCCCGGGCAGTGAAGTCTCTGACTGTCGGGACTGGAAGGCAGCTAATGCTGCTGCATAAGTAGGCCTACTAGCTTCCACCTGCAACGTTTCGTCAGTCGATGAGGTGGTAGCTTTGTTTGGTAATTTGGCACGAGTTTGATCAGATAAAGCTTTATTGCAGCGTTTTTGTTCACCACTTGGTCTTGCCTTTTGTTTATCCATCTTTAACAACGCACTCACTATCCGAGTCTGACTTGATTCACCTAACTTTTCTGAACTTGATAGCCATTTAGGTGAGGAGGCTGAGGCATGGCAACTATATTGTCTGTCTGAGTCACCTAATAATTTAAGTTTGTATGATTTTTTGTATAAATCATTTTGACAATAACCCTCCTTTTTAATTTTCACATGTAGCAAGCAAAGTGTTTGTGTTGTCCAATGTGGAAATTATAAAGGACTGTTACTGTCAGAATTATTGATTACATATACGTTTTCTACAATTTAGACATAGGTGTGAGATGCCAGACGCATGGGCCCCTAGAGCTCAATGCCCCCTGCAGGGTCTGCGGGGGTTTCCGCTACGCCAGTGGATTTGGTGGAGTCAAGACAGGCACTCTGCATTTTCTCCCCCCTCTGTGGTTAGTTGGTACAGCCTATCCCAGCTCCCCGATAGATAACCTATGGCAGCAAGCAACAAGTTTGTCTTACTAGCGCGAGTCAGTAAGAGATACTTTCTATCTCTCTCCCTCTGTGCCACACACAGAGACTGTCATGCAAACAAGTCTCCAACAACTTTTCTATTTCAACTGTCTGGATATCCTATAAAAATATAGAGTGAAATAATTAAAAATGCCCATCCCTGGTGTGTGTGTGTGTGTGTGTCAGTGACACATTACTACTATCACAACAGATTGAGGGCAGTCAGAAAGGAGATACAGAAAGTGGGAAGGAGATATAGAGAGATATACCGTAAATAAAGAAGGAGCGATAGAGAGATATGGTATAAAATAAGGAGGGAGAGATAGAGAGATATACTGTAAATAAGGAGGGAGAGAGAGATATACTGTAAATAAGGAGGGAGAGATAGAGAGATATTGTCACACCCTGATCAGTTTCGCCTGTCCTCGTTTTTGTCTCCACCCCTTCCAGGTGTCGCTTGTTTTCCCCAGTGTATTTATCCCTGTGTTTCCTGTCTCTCTGTGCCAGTTGGTCTTTTATGTTCCAAGTCAACCAGTGGTTTTTCCCGTACGCCTGCCTTTGCTATTCTCTTTTTTCTAGTCCTCCCAGTTTTGACTCTTGCCTGTTCTGGACTTTGTTACCCGCTTGCCTGACCATTCTGCCTGACTTGACCACAAGCCTTTCTGCCACTCTGTACCTCCTGGACTCTGATCTGTTTTTGACCTTTTGCCTGTCCACGACCATTCTATTGCCTACTCCTTTTGGATTATTTAACACTCCAACCATCTGCCTCCTGTGTCTGCATCTGGGTCTCGCCTTGTGTCATTATAGTACGAACTGGCCATGACAGACCCAGCAGACTTGGACCAGCTCTGCCACGCTGTCTCCCTGCGGGGAGCCCCCATTAGGAGACATGAGTTGTTACAGGGCCTTTTGGAAGGGCTCTGTTCCTTGACGGAACTCCACGACAATGGGTTAAAGGCTATTATGGAGCAAATGAGGGAGTTAGCTCAGAGGCTCGCCTGCCACCTCTGGAAAACCCCAATCAGCCTATCCCGGCTCCCCAAGAACCACGCTTACCTCCTCTTGGGCAATATTCTGGGAATCCTGGTGCCTGCCAGGGTTTTCTTTCTCAGTGCTCGCTTATTGTTGAGCTACAGCCATCTTCGTTTCCTTCAGACCGATCGAAGATAGAGTATATAGAGTATATCATTACGCTAATGTCAGGAAGGGCACTCTCCTGGGCTATAGCAGTTTGGGAGCAACAATCTGCCATTTGTGGTCATCTGGAGAAATTTATGGCAGAGGTCAGAAAGGAATTTGAGTCTCCGGTATCTGGGAGAAATGCGGTCAGTAAACTGCTTGACCCACGTCAAAACTCCCGTTGTGTGGCAGACTACGTGATTGATTTTCACACATTGGCCGCCGAGAGTGCCTGGAATCCGGAGTCTCTTTTCGATACTTTTCTGCACGGATTATCTGAGGATGTAAAGGATGAGCTAGCTGCTCGGGAATTATCGGTGGACCTCAACTCCCTTATCGCCCAAACCATCAAAATAAATGGACACCTAAGGGAACGTAGGAGTGAGAGGAGGTCTGGTCTCGGGCACACTCGTCACCTTCGATGAAGACAGCTTTTCCGAGAGGATTCGAAACCACCCGAGCACTCTCGTGAATCTACAATGGGTGAGCTGGATACTCCTGAGCCTATGCAGTTGGGAAGAGCTAGGTTGTCAGTTGGGGAATGCTCACGGAGGATGAACAGTAACTGTGGTCTGTACTTGTCATGTACTGTCATGTTGTGTCTTGTCTCTGTCCTTTCCCTTCACCCTGTCTCCCTCTGCTGGTCGTTGTTAGGTTACCTTTTCTCCCCCGCTTTCCACCAGCTGTTCCTTGTCTCCTCTGACTACCCATTCACCCCGTTTCCCACCTGTTCCCTTTTTCCCTCTGATTAGGTCCCTATATCTCTCTCTGTTTCTGTTCCTGTCCTTGTCGGATTCTTGTTTGTTGTGTTTCATGCCTGAGCCAGACTATCGTCATGTTTGCTGTAACCTTGTCCTGTCCTGTCCGAATCTGCCGGTCTATCTGAGCCTACCTATGTTTGGTTATTAAAGAAGCTCTGTTTAAGTTAGTTCGCTTTTGGGTCCTCATTCACTCACCGTAACAGAAGAATCCGACCAAGAATGGACCCAGCGACTTCGGATCCTCTCCACTCAGCCGTCGGGATCCAGGGAGCGATGCTAGGCAGACACGAGCAGGAAGTGTCTGCTGCTCGACATGCCGTTGAGACCCTGGCCACCCAAGTCTCCAACCTCACAGAACAGGTTCACCATCTCCGCCTCGATCCACCGGCCACTTCCAGGGCTTTCGAATCTCCGGAGCCCAGAATCAATAACCCGCCGTGTTACTCTGGGGAGCCCACTGAATGCCGCTCGTTCCTCACCCAGTGTGATATTGTGTTTTCTCTCCAGCCCAACACTTACTCCAGGAGCACTGCTCGTGTCGCCTACGTCATATCTCTCCTTATTGGACGGGCTCGTGAGTGGGGCACGGCAATCTGGGAGGCAAGGGCTGAGTGTACTAACCAGTATCAGGACTTTAAGGAGGAGATGATACGGGTTTTTGATCGATCTGTTTTTGGGGAGGAGGCTTCCAGGGCCCTGTCTTCCCTATGTCAAGGCAATCGATCCATAACAGACTACTCTATTGAGTTTCGCACTCTTGCTGTCTCCAGTGGCTGGAACGAGCCGGCCTTGCTCGCTCGTCTTCTGGAGGGTCTCCGCGCAGAGGTAAAGGATGAGATTCTCTCCCGGGAGGTTCCTTCCAGCGTGGATTCCTTGATTGAACTCGCTATTCGCATTGAGCGACGGGTTGATCTTCGTCAACGAGCTCGTGGAAAGGAGCTCGCGCTCTCCGTCGCCCCCCTCTCCGCATCACTACCATCTTCCTCTGCTGGCTCGGGTGCTGAGCCCATGCAGCTGGGAGGTATCCGCATCTCGACTAAGGAGAGGGAACGGAGAATCACCAACCGCCTCTGTCTCTATTGCGGTTCCGCTGGTCATTTTGTCACTTCATGTCCAGTAAAAGGCCAGAGCTCGTCAGTAAGCGGAGGGCTACTGGTGAGCGCTACTACTCCTGTCTCTCCTTCAAGATCCTGCACTACCTTGTCGGTCCATCTACGCTGGACCGGTTCGTCAGCTTCCTGCAGTGCCTTAATAGACTCTGGGGCGGAGGGCTGTTTTATGGACGAGACCTGGGCTCGGGAACATGACATTCCTCTCAGACAGTTAAAGGAGCCCACGGCCTTGTTCGCCCTGGATGGTAGTCCTCTCCCCAGGATTCAGCGTGAGACGCTACCTTTAACCCTCACTGTTTCTGGTAATCATAGTGAAACCATTTCTTTTTTAATTTTTCGTTCACCTTTTACACCTGTTGTTTTGGGCCATCCCTGGCTAGTTTGTCATAATCCTTCCATTAATTGGTCTAGTAATTCTATCCTCTCCTGGAACGTCTCTTGTCATGTGAAATGTTTAATGTCTGCTATCCCTCCTGTTTCCTCTGTCTCTTCTTCACAGGAGGAGCCTGGTGATTTGACAGGGGTGCCAGAGGAATATCACGATCTGCGCACGGTGTTCAGTCGGTCCAGGGCCACCTCTCTTCCTCCACACCGGTCGTATGATTGTAGTATTGATCTCCTTCCGGGAACCACCCCCCCCCCGGGGTAGACTATACTCTCTGTCGGCTCCCGAACGTAAGGCTCTCGAAGATTATTTGTCTGTAGCTCTTGACGCCGGTACCATAGTCCCCTCCTCCTCTCCCGCCGGAGCGGGGTTTTTTTTTGTCAAGAAGAAGGACGGGTCTCTGCGCCCCTGCATAGATTATCGAGGGCTGAATGACATAACAGTGAAGAATCGTTATCCGCTTCCTCTTATGTCTTCAGCCTTCGAGATCCTGCAGGGAGCCAGGTTTTTCACTAAGTTGGACCTTCGTAACGCTTACCATCTCGTGCGCATCAGGGAGGGGGACGAGTGGAAGACGGCGTTTAACACTCCGTTAGGGCACTTTGAATACCGGGTTCTTCCTTTCGGCCTCGCTAACGCTCCAGCTGTCTTTCAGGCATTAGTCAATGATGTCCTGAGAGACATGCTGAACATCTTTGTTTTCGTTTACCTTGACGATATCCTGATTTTTTCACCGTCACTCCAGATTCATGTTCAGCACGTTCGACGTGTCCTCCAGCGCCTTTTAGAGAATTGTCTTTTTGTGAAGGCTGAGAAGTGCACTTTTCATGCCTCCTCCGTCACATTTCTCGGTTCTGTTATTTCCGCTGAAGGCATTAAGATGGATCCCGCTAAGGTCCAAGCTGTCATTGATTGGCCCGTCCCTAAGTCACGCGTCGAGCTGCAGCGCTTTCTCGGCTTCGCGAACTTCTATCGTCGTTTCATCCGTAATTTCGGTCAGGTGGCAGCTCCTCTCACAGCCCTTACTTCTGTCAAGACGTGCTTTAAGTGGTCCGTTTCCGCCCAGGGAGCTTTTGATCTCCTCAAGAATCGTTTTACATCCGCTCCTATCCTTGTTACACCTGACGTCTCTAGACAGTTCGTTGTCGAGGTTGACGCGTCAGAGGTGGGCGTGGGAGCCATCCTTTCTCAGCGCTCCCTCTCTGACGACAAGGTCCACCCATGCGCGTATTTTTCTCATCGCCTGTCGCCGTCGGAACGTAACTATGATGTGGGTAACCGCGAACTGCTCGCCATCCGGTTAGCCCTAGGCGAATGGCGACAGTGGTTGGAGGGGGCGACCGTTCCTTTTGTCGTTTGGACTGACCATAGGAACCTTGAGTACATCCGTTCTGCCAAACGACTTAATGCGCGTCAGGCGCGTTGCGTTGGGCGCTGTTTTTCGCTCGTTTCGAGTTCGTGATTTCTTATCGTCCGGGCTCTAAGAACACCAAGCCTGATGCTTTGTCTCGTCTCTTCAGTTCTTCAGTAGCCTCCACTGACCCCGAGGGGATTCTCCCTGAGGGGCGTGTTGTCGGGTTGACTGTCTGGGGAATTGAGAGGCAGGTAAAACAAGCGCTCACTCACACTCCGTCGCCGCGCGCTTGTCCTAGGAACCTTCTTTTCGTTCCCGTTCCTACTCGTCTGGCCGTTCTTCAGTGGGCTCACTCTGCCAAGTTAGCCGGCCACCCTGGCGTTCGGGGTACGCTTGCTTCCATTCGCCAGCGTTTTTGGTGGCCCACCCGGGAGCATGACACGCGTCGTTTCGTGGCTGCTTGTTCGGTCTGCGCGCAGACTAAGTCCGGTAACTCTCCTCCTGCCGGCCGTCTCAGGCCGCTTCCTATTCCCTCTCGACCGTGGTCTCACATCGCCTTAGATTTTGTCACCGGACTGCCTTCGTCAGCGGGGAAGACTGTTATTCTTACGGTTGTCGATAGGTTCTCTAAGGCGGCTCATTTCATTCCCCTTGCTAAGCTTCCTTCTGCTAAAGAGACGGCACAAATCATCATCGAGAATGTTTTCAGAATTCATGGCCTTCCGTCAGACGTCGTTTCGGACAGAGGTCCGCAATTCACGTCTCAATTTTGGAGGGAGTTTTGCCGTTTGATTGGGGCTTCCGTCAGTCTCTCTTCCGGCTTTCACCCCCAGTCTAACGGTCAAGCAGAACGGGCCAATCAGACTATTGGTCGCATCTTACGCAGTCTTTCTTTTCGTAACCCTGCGTCTTGGTCAGAACAGCTCCCCTGGGCAGAATACGCCCACAACTCGCTTCCTTCGTCTGCGACCGGGCTATCTCCTTTTCAGAGTAGCCTCGGGTACCAGCCTCCGCTGTTCTCATCTCAGTTCGCCGAGTCCAGCGTCCCCTCCGCTCAGGCTTTTGTCCAACGTTGCGAGCGCACCTGGAAGAGGGTCAGGTCTGCACTTTGCCGTTATAGGACGCAGACTGTGAGGGCTGCTAATAAGCGTAGAACTAAGAGTCCTAGATATTGTCGCGGTCAGAGAGTTTGGCTCTCCACTCAGAACCTTCCCCTTAAGACGGCTTCTCGCAAGTTGACCCCGCGGTTCATTGGTCCGTTCCGTATTTCTCGGGTCATTAATCCTGTCGCAGTTCGACTTCTTCTTCCGCGATACCTTCGTCGCGTCCACCCGGTCTTCCATGTCTCCTGCATCAAGCCCGTCCTTCGCGCCCCCGCTCGTCTTCCCCCCCCCCCCCCCCATCCTTGTCGAGGGCGCACCCATCTACAGGGTCCGTAGAATTTTGGACATGCGTCCTCGGGGCCGTGGTCACCAGTACCTCGTAGATTGGGAGGGGTACGGTCCTGAGGAGAGGAGTTGGGTTCCCTCTCGGGACGTGCTGGACCGTGCGCTGATCGAGGATTTCCTCCGTTGCCGCCAGGTTTCCTCCTCGAGTGCGCCAGGAGGCGCTCGGTGAGTGGGGGGGTACTGTCATGTACTGTCATGTTGTGTCTTGTCTCTGTCCTTTCCCTTCACCCTGTCTCCCTCTGCTGGTCGTTGTTAGGTTACCTTTTCTCCCCCGCTTTCCACCAGCTGTTCCTTGTCTCCTCTGACTACCCATTCACCCCGTTTCCCACCTGTTCCCTTTTTCCCTCTGATTAGGTCCCTATATCTCTCTCTGTTTCTGTTCCTGTCCTTGTCGGATTCTTGTTTGTTGTGTTTCATGCCTGAGCCAGACTATCGTCATGTTTGCTGTAACCTTGTCCTGTCCTGTCCGAATCTGCCGGTCTATCTGAGCCTACCTATGTTTGGTTATTAAAGAAGCTCTGTTTAAGTTAGTTCGCTTTTGGGTCCTCATTCACTCACCGTAACAGTACTGTGGAGGGGCAGGACATTTTATGACATTTAGCTACTTGTCCTATTAGGAAACCCTTGTCTCTAGTGGGTACCAGCACTATGGTATAGTTCTCTGATTCCCATCACCCGCACACCCTTTTTTGTGCTTGTGCAATGGGGAGACCAATCCAAGTCCCTCCGAGTGCTCATTGACTCTGGGGCTGATAAATGTCTTATGGATGCCACTATTGCTTCGGAGCTTGGTATTCCCACACAGCCTGTCTCTGTTCCCATGGATGCTAGGGCACTAGACGGCCGCTCTATAAGGGAAGTCACCCATAGTACTGTGCCCGTTCAATTACGTGTTTCTGGTAACCACAGTGAGACATACAGTTCCTCCTCATTGCATCTCCCCATGTTCCAGTTATTTTGGGATTTTCCGTCCATCTGCATCTCCTGCCGGCGCAGGGTTTTTCTTTGTGGAGAAGAAGGACAAGACCCTGTGTCCGTGCATTGACTACCGGGAACTTAACGACATTACTGTCAAGAATCGTTAACCCCCTACCTCTCCTCTGCGTTTGAACCTCTCCAAGGGGCCACCATATTTTCCAGGTTGGACCTTCAAAATGCCTACCACCTGGTTCGGATACGCGAGGGGGATGAGTGGAAGACAGCCTTCAACATAGCCAGTGGACGTTATGAGAACCAGGTCATGCCATTTGGACTCACCAACTGTTTTCCAGGCTTTTGTCAATGATGTGCTTTGGGACATGCTAAACCGGTTTGTGTTTGTGTACCTTACCTATTTTTTTCCCCTGATCTGCACAAGAACATGAACTTCCTGTCAGACAGGTCCTTCAGCACCTCCTGGAGAACCAACTGTTCGTGAAAGCCGAGAAGTGTGAGCTCCACCGCTCTACAATCACCTTTCTTGGATATGTCATTGCTGAGGGCAATGTTCAGATGGATCCTGGAAAGGTGAAAGCAGTGGTGGATTGGCCTCAACCAATGTCCAGGGTGCAGTTGCAACGGTTTCTTGGTTTTACAAACTTCTACTGCCATTTCATTTGGGACTACAGCACCCTGGCGACCCCCCTCTCAGCACTCACCTCTCACAAGGTACCGTTCAACTGGTCTCCAGCTGTCGACAAAGCCTTTGTGGACCTGAAGCATCGGTTCACAACAGCATCCATCCGGACCCCTCGCTTCAATTTGTGGTGGAAGTTGATGCTTCGGATGTTGGAGTGGGGGCCATCCTGTACCAGCGATCTGCCCAGGACCAAAAGCTTCATCCCTGTGCCTTCCTGTCCCATCGTCTCAATCCTGCAGAGAGGAACTACAATGTAGGCAACCGAGAACTCCTGGCGGTTAAGATGGCGTTGGAAGAGTGGAGGTACTGGCTGGAAGGAGCAGAACAGCCATTCTTGGTCTGGACCAACCATAAAAACGTAGAATATCTCCGTACAGCCAAGCACCTCAACTCCAGGCAGGCCCAGTGGGCCCTCCTGTTTACCAGATTCAACTTCACCATTTCCTACCACACAGGGTAAAAAAATGTGAAGCCTGACACTCTCTCCCGCCTATACAGTTCCTCTGCCACACCCTCGATCTCCAAAACCATTCCATCTCATGCCTTGCTGCCACTGTGGATTGGGGTATTGAGAACCTGGTTCGCGAGGCACAGCCCTCAAGCCTGGACCTGAAGGGGGCCCGTCTAACAGGCTGTTTGTCCCTAACCCAGTCCGGTCCCGGGTCCTGGGCTCATTCCTCCAGGCTGACCTGTCATCCAGGGTTCATACACGAGCCTTCCTCTGACAACATTTCTGGTGGCCCACCATGGTTCCTGACATCTCTGCCTTCTTCGCCGAATGCACAGTGTGTGCTCAGAACAAGACTCCACGACAAGCTCCTTCTGGCCTCCTTCAGCCTCTACCGGATCTTCGGTCTCCCTCTCTGCAGCGGGATCAACAGGTGTCTTGCCTCAGCCGGCTCGCCAGGTTATCATGCTCCTGCCGGGTTCGTTGGGCTTCCACGTCCCAACCGCCTTACCCAGCGCCCATATCTCGGCCAGTTCGCCCAGGTGGGACACCGGGTGGCACCCCTAGAGGGGGGGGGTACTGTCACGACTGCTTCCGCCCCACCCCCCCCCCCTCCTGGCACTTGAGGGCGCCAGGCTGCCCTGCATCACACACTCCTATCATCCATTACGCACAGCTGCCTTCTCTCATCATGCGCATCAGCGATATTAGACTCACCTGGACTCACTCATCATCTGTTATTACCTCTCCTATATTTGTCAGTCCCCTGCTCTGCTCTCCGCTGCTGCATTAATTGTTTTTGTCTGTATTACTCGTTTGCTGATGCTGTTTCTGTCTGGTTCCATGTTCGTTCCTTATTAAATGTTTTACTCCCCGTACCTGCTTCGTCTCACCAGCGTCATCCATGTGACACCGCTCAGCAAGGAAGAAACCACTGCTCCAAAACCGCCATGAAAAAGCCAGACTACAGTTTGCAACTGCACATGGGGACAAAGATCATACTTTTTGGAGAAATGTCCTCTGGTCCAATGAAACAAAAATAGAACTGTTTGGCCATAATGACCATCGTTATGTTTGGAAGAAAAAGGGGGAGGCTTGCAAGCCGAAGAACAACATCCCAACCGTGAAGCACGGGGGTGGCAGCATCATGTTGTGGGGGTGCATGGCTGCAGGAGGGACTGGTGCACTTCACAAAATAGATGGCATCACGAGGGAGAAGAATTGTGGAAATATTGAAGCAACCTCTCAAGACATCAGTCAGGAAGTTAAAGCTTGGTCACAAATGGGTCTTCCAAATGGACAATGACTCCAAGCATACTTCCAAAGTTGTGGCAAAATGGCTTAAGGACAACAAAGTCAAGGTATTAGAGTGGCCATCACAAAGCCTTGACCTCAATCCCATACAAAATTTGTTGGCAGAACTGAAAAGGCCTGTGCGAGTTAGGAGGCCTACAAACCTGACTCAGTTACACCAGCTCTGTCAGGAGGAATGGGCCAAAATTCAAGCTTGTGATTGGCTACCCAAAACATTTGACCCAAGTTAAACGATTTAAAGGCAATGCTACCAAATACTAATTGAGTGTATGTAAACTTCTGACCAACTGGGAATGTGATAAAATAAATAAAAGCTGAAATAAATAATTCTCTCTACTATTATTCTGACATTTCATATTCTTAAAATCAAGTGATTCTAACTGACCTAAAACAGGATTTTTTACAATGTCAGGAATTGTGAAAAACTGAGTTTAAATGTATTTGGCTAAGGTGTATATAAACTTATGACTTCAACTGTATATACAGTAAATAAGGAGGGAGAGAGAGCGCTATAGATAAGGAGGGAGAGATAGAACGCTATAGATAAGGAGGGAGAGATAGAACGCTATAGATAAGGAGGGAGAGATAGAACACTATATATAGGAGGGAGAGATGGAGTGCTATAGATGAGGGAGAGATAGAGTGCTATAGATAAAGAGGGAGAGAGAGTGCTATAAGTAAGAAGGGAGAGATAGAGTGCTATAGATAAGGAGGGAGAGATAGAGCGCTACAGATAAGGAGGGAGAGAGAGCCCTATAGATAAGGAGGGAGAGATAGAGCGCTATAGATAAGGAGGGAGAGATAGAACGCTATAGATAAGGAGGGAGAGATAGAACGCTATAGATAAGGAGGGAGAGATAGAGCGCTATAGATAAGGAGGGAGAGATAGAACGCTATAGATAAGGAGGGAGAGATAGAACGCTATAGATAAGGAGGGAGAGATAGAACGCTATAGATAAGGAGGGAGAGATAGAATGCTATAGATAAGGAGGGAGAGAGAGCGCTATAGATAAGGAGGGAAAGATAGAACACTATAGATAAGGAGGGAGAGAGAGCGCTATAGATAAGGAGGGAGAGAGAGCGCTATAGATAAGGAGGGAGAGATAGAACACTATAGATAAGGAGGGAGAGAGAGCGCTATAGATAAGGAGGGAGAGATAGAACACTATAGATAAGGAGGGAGAGAGAATGCTATAGATAAGGAGGGAGAGAGAGCGCTATAGATAAGGAGGGAGAGATAGAACACTATAGATAAGGAGGGAGAGATAGAGCGCTATAGATAAGGAGGGAGAGATAGAACGCTATAGATAAGGAGGGAGAGATAGAACGCTATAGATAAGGAGGGAGAGATAGAACGCTATAGATGAGGGAGAGATA
Organism: Oncorhynchus clarkii lewisi; assembly: GCF_045791955.1. NCBI lineage: Eukaryota > Metazoa > Chordata > Actinopteri > Salmoniformes > Salmonidae > Oncorhynchus > Oncorhynchus clarkii. The sequence goes on from NC_092176.1 coordinate 23,536,469, forward strand.
GAGTGCTATAGTTAGGAGGGAAGGACGGAGGGATCATTCTCTTCCCTCCTCTCCCTGTCAAGATGGCTCCTGTTAAGGATGTGCTACTCTGATCTTCTGACTGGTAATGAACAACTCCTCTCTCCAGAGTTGAATAGTATTAAGCTCTTTTCTCCTACTCTCTCTTTGTCTTTATCTATCTATCTATCTATCTATCTATCTATCTATCTATCTATCTATCTATCTATCTATCTATCTATCTATCTATCTATCTATCTCTCTCTCTCTCTCTCTCTCTCTCTCTCTCTCTCTCTCTCTCTCTCTCTCTCTCTCTCTCTCTCTCTCTCTCTCAATATTAATTATTTCATTATGTCCCATCCCTCTCTCTCGCTCCCCCACAACCCTTCTCCGTTCTCCCTACATGTCCTCCTAGGCTATTGAGTGGCTTCTACTCAGGGAACCAGAGAGGAGCAGAGCGTGGGTGATCGAAGGGGACCACCATAAACCCATGGAAGAGCCCTGACAGGAGTCCCATAAAGGCTGCTGGAGTAATGGGGTGAGGCCTGGCATCTGCAGATACACACCATCATCTGTGACTTAGCCTCCTTCCATTGACTGTGGCCCTCTGTAATCCCTGGGCCTGCGGTGGCTATCAGAGCTAAGCCTCAGCACGTCACACTACAGCTCCAGTTAATGCTCACAACAGAACAGACACTGGAGAGGAAGCCATACAGAGAGAGAGAGAAAGTCTGCCTCCCAAATGGTGACTCTCTCTCTCTCTCTGTAGTGGATGGCTTCCTCTCCAGTGTGGCTGTTCTGTTGTGAGTAGTACACTATAAAGGGAATAGGGTGCATGGAGACTAACATTCATAAAGGAAAGGGAATGTTCAGACTCACTTTCATCCCCAAACACCCACTTACTTTAAGTGCTAAAGATGGTATTTTATATTGATGGTAAATAATGCTCTGAACTCAGTACAGATGTAGAACAGGTTACATGTTGAGGGTTCAATCATTGACTTCAATTAAATTCTTATCTAGTTAGTTTTGGACCCTTCTGCAATAAAGAAAAATAATAGTCAAACTTAATTTACATCTTCTGGTTTTTAACCCACGACCTTACATTGAGGGGTGAAACTAATAATTCATTTTTACAACAGATCTATTCCATTATAATTCTACCATGATGTATTAAGCATTGGTAACAGGCACCATAGCAACAGTGACATTGACTCAGGATAACAGAAATGTTATTGAGAAAAGAACCAAATCATCTGTGTATCTATATTTGGATCAAGTTATCTTACCCACCAGATTCTCCTCCTGAAATTACATCGGAATAGGCAAATAAACAATGATGTGAACAGCCGGGGATAGGTTGTCTCTCTTGCCCCCCCCCAACCCCATCCCTCCCGTCTCTCCCTCCTCTGTCTATCTCTGTCTTATCTCCCTCTCTTTTTTCAGTTATTTATTCCTCCACATTCTCTCCCTCTGTTTGTTTCACTCTCCCTTACACACTCTGCCCCCCCCCCCCCTCTCTTGGTCTCTCTCTTTTGCTCTCACTTATGGCTGACCTATGTTTCAGTAGACTGAGGTGACCTGCCACTGCAAAATGAGAGCCAGAGTGTGCTGGGTGAGACAAGGTCCCTGAAAAGTGAGCCCACCGTCTTCTACATTCATCAGTAGAGTCTCTCTCTCTCCCCTTTGTTTCCCACCATGCCACCGTCTGCAGAACCCAACCACAGTCTTGTCTGAGGTCATCTATTTCAATGTGTCGAGATGCTTCAGACTGCCCCTCACAAACAACTTTTCAAATGTAGATTTGGGGAACAGCTAGACGTCATAATGGGGGCACAGACCAAGATACGAACACAATTAATCTGTTGTCTGTCTTTCAACAACTGCTGCAACATTTGGCAAACAGCCCTTATTTACCGAGCGGGTAGATATGTGATCATATTGTCTATTTCCACTGAGAGTGACTGTTAGCAAGGACGCTAATTAGCCAACAATTAAGCTCTCACATAAAGAGCTACTGGAGATTAATTGACACTGAAGTTTACAAGAGCTTCAGGCTCTGTAAATAATGTAGCTTAAACAATAATACACCTTGTCACACAGTGTGAATGGAAAATGTGTCATTGTTTCATTTTAACCCCAATGACTTGATTCCAGGACCTAAGTATGCTCAGTTAAAGAATGTTGGCGCGACCTAAGTGTTGGGTAAGCTGTATGTCTCAGGGTTAACATGTCAATCAACTGACATAAATAGGTTTTTATTAAATGTTCAGAGGAGAAAGTATTAGCTAGTCTTACAGTACGATATTGACAGGTATCTTTAGAAGAAAAAAGGAATAGTATTTAATGGGGCATCAGCCCACTTCTGCCCTGCAGGGTTTTCAGGCATTCTACGAGGTAGTGTGGTCTTCTGGAAGTGGAAGTCATAGTCTGGGGCGTCTTGAAACTGCCTGCTCTACTACATTTGCTGTTCTGCCCTCTCCCTATCCTCACTCGACTCACAGTGTCTCTACTGGTAGCTCCAGAGAGTTTTTGGGGGGAGGAGGGCGGGAAAGTTACTCATGTTGGTGATTGTATAAACTGGACAACGGGCCAGCATCTAGCAGTGTGCAGAGAAAATGTGTCAGGGGACCACGCAGCCATCATACCACTCAGGAAGGAGACATGTTCTGTCTCCTAGAGATGAACGTACTTTGGTGCGAAAAGTGCAAATCAATCTCAGAACAACAGCCAAGGATCTCTGTCTCGTTCCATGTCCTTTCCTTATTAAATGTTTAACTCCCCGTACCTGCTTCGTCTCACCAGCATCATCCATGTGACACCGCTCAGCAAGGAAGAAGCCACTGCTTCAAAACCGCCATAAAAAGCCAGACTGCGGTTTGCAACTGCACATGGGGAAAATATCGTACTTTTTGGAGAAATGTCCTCTGGTCTGATGAAACAAAAATAGAACTGTTTGGCCATGATGATCATTGTTATGTTTGGAGGAAAAAGGGGGAGGCTTGCAAGCCAAAGAATAACATCCCAACCGTGAAGCACGGGGGTGGCAGCATCATGTTGTGGGGGTGCTTTGCTGCAGGAGGGTCTGGTAAACTTCACAAAATAGATGGCATCATGAGGAAAGAAAAGTATGTGGATATATTGAAGGAACATCTCAAAACATCAGTCAGGAAGTTAAAGCTTGGTCGCAAATGGGTCTTCCAAATGGACAATGACCCCAAGCATTGTCACACCCTGGCCATAGAGAGGCTTTTTATTCTCTATTTTGGTTAGGCCAGGGTGTGACTAGGGTGGCCATTCTATGTCCTTTTTTCTATGTTTTGTATTTCTATGTCTTGGCCTGGTATGGTTCTCAATCAGGGACAGCTGTCTATTGTTGTCTCTGATTGAGAACCATACTTAGGTACCCTTTTCCCCCACCTGTTTTGTGGGACATTAACTTTGACTTTGTTCAGGGCACATAGCCCAAAGCGTCACGGTTTTGTTCTTTGTTTTGTAGGCGTCATTTTCAATAAAGAGAGAATGTACGCTTACCATGCTGCACCTTGGTCCAGTCCTTCAGCCAGCCGTGACAAGCATACTTCCAAAGTTGTGGCAAAATGGCTTAAGAACAACAAAGTCAAGGTATTAAAAAAGCCCTGACTTCAAGCTTATCAAAAATGTGTGGGCAGAACTGAAAAAGTGTGTGCGAGCAAGGAGGTCTACAAACCTGACTCAGTTACACCAGCTCTGTTAGGAGGAATGGGCCAAAATTCACCCAACTTGTTGTGGGAAGCGTGTGGAAGGCTACCCGAAACGTTTGACCCAAGTTAAACAATTTAAAGACAATGCTACCAAATACTAATTGATTGCAAACTTCTGACCGACTGGGAATGTGATGAAATAAATAAAAAGCTGAAGTAAATAATTCTCTCTACTATTATTCTGACATTTCACATTCGTAAAATAAAGTGGTGATCCTAACTGACCTAAGACAGGGAATTTTTACTCTGATTAAATGTCAGGAATTGTGAAAAACTGAGTTGAAATGTATTTGGCTAAGGTGTATGTAAACTTCTGACTTCAACTGTAGAAACTGACACAAGAGAGCAACTGTAATAGGCCTACTGTAAAGTCTGTCAAGTAATGTCTGCCTGTCTGACCTGTCTGCATTCTCAGCTGTACAGTGTAGGCTATGTCTCTGGGGAAGCCATTGTGAGTCCAGCCCCTTGACAGTAAAATGTTATTATTACCTGTGATTGGGATGTTTGGGAAGAACCTTAAAACCCAGCTCTCAACAGTGTGCCATAAGCTCTACTTGTCACTTCTCCATCACATTGATGTAAATGGGTTTTAACGCTTCCCAAACATTTCCAGTGTGGTTTATTAGTGTGTAGTGATTTCCTGTAGGCCATTCCCTCTCTCTGATCAGCACTGCGGGGTTGACAGGGCAGCATCTGTATCAAATGCTTTTGGAGGAGGGGAGAACATGAGGATGGGGGGATTCTCTACCCTCCTTTCTGGTTTATCATGCTAATTCAGACTGTAATTAAGCATCTGTTTAACAAGCTATTATTGGAGGTCCTCTAGTGTTTCTGAACAGATGTTCAGACATCATTGGGATGATATGACTTTATCTCTAATGGAACTGAAGCACCGTAGTGTTTGCTGTGTATGGTCATGCATAGCACAGCATTCAGACATCATCTGATCATCTATGAACCTATAGAAATAATTCTCTAGGATGGTAATATGTGTTGACAGTCTGTCAATATGGACTGGCAATCTGAAAATGGAAAACTAAGACACAGTCTAATGAACACAAATGTCAATGTGATCATGAGGAATTTGTTGTAAGAGAATCTTCTTGGGGGGTGAGGTAACAAAGTTTGTGATTTCATTTTTGAATCCATAAGCCTGATAAGTTTCAGACGGGTTGGGATCAAAGCAGAAGACAAACTTCTGTAGACTGCAAGGAATATGGATCATTCAAATCTTCTTCTTCTAAATAGAAGACAGCTACATGTATTGATCGGTCTCTACTGATAGCCAGAGTCAAATGGAATCCTTTAGTCTTACTATTGAGAAATGTTTTCATCTTATTTTCTCTCTATGGGTGAAAATCCAAACCTCCCCTTTTAAACATACAAAACAGCATATTCCAGTTATCGGTGGAACTCATTTTCTGTGTTAATTACATTGCCGAGATGAAATAGTATTGTGTCCTGGGACTCAGAAAAGGCCGGTGGAAAAACTCCCATTACAATTAGATGTATGCACAGCCTTCTTTTGAATTCCAGGCAGGTTTTCTGTTGGTGAAATTCCTGATGATCTGAGACGGACCGAGCGTGCACTGGGTGCTAATGTGCCAGACGGAACATTGGAGCGCCGGAGTGCCAGGCGGGCAACCGCGGAGAACTCTGGGCAATAAGGCTGCAGATGAGTGTGTGTGTGCGTGAGTATGTGTGTGCGTGCGATTGTCTGAGTTAGTATGTCCTCACTCACAGCTGTTCCTTGTCTCTCCTCTCTGTCTAATGTGTTCTTACTGACAGACCTCTTTAGTGCAGATGTCTAGTGCAGACAGGTCAGTGCCTGGGAGTGTAGCCCAGGTTTGGCTGGAGGTTACCCAGGTTAGAGTGCCCTTTGGCTTGGCTGTCCTATCTCCCCTTTCCAGGCCTGGATGATGGACGGGTCTGGATGGAGGTCAGGACAGGAAGTTGTCCCTGTTCTCTCTTCTCCTCTATAACTGGACATTGATTCCTGGAATTCCCTTCTTCCTTAAAGTAAACAACAGGTGCACCAGAAGTCCTTCAGTGGACAAGGTGGTCACAGGCTGGAGTTCATTCAAATCTGGCAATGCTAAGTTTACCCAGCAATGTACTACTGCCTGCACACGCATGCTTCTTGTTCTGAAAACTGTGGAAGCATCAGAGCCTTGACCAGGGGAAAAATAACTACTGTGTAATTACAGGAATGCGGGTTTCATTCGATTGGGCCCACGGTTCTGGGAGCATTCATGTCTTTCAGATGAGCGATTTTAATACCACCTGTTTTTTACTGTCCCTAGTGCCTCTATATGATCAAGTCATTTTCCAAACAGGAAAAGTAAAACTTGAGGGACAACAGTGCTTTCCCTTAGGAGATGGGTCTATGTCTGCACTGACTCATAAAGTACAGGCTGAGAGTCTGAGGAGGTTGACTGGATTTGATTTCAAGGATCCACAGATGCGGGGGAGCCGTGGACATAAAGTGGCAGATTTGTTTTGAAACAGCAGGACAGCTCAACACAACATTTCTTTACCTAGTGTCCATGTACACTCCAGGTAAGAAAGATAGCTTCAAGCCCTCAATGGGACATTGTTGTGTAGTACTGATATACTGAAAGCTGTTTGTGCATTTTGGGATCACCAACAAGCAACAATCCCAAATGTATGTCTACTGTATGTGTGTGATGTGAGTCTGTTTGTAGTTTGTTTTGTGAAGTGCTAATCCATAACAGTTCCATAGGCTACACACACACACACACACACACACACACACACACACACACACACACACACACACACACACACACACACACACACACACACACACGTTATTCAAAACCATACATGACAACCCTGTGTTTACTAAATGGAGTAAATACAATCACATGCCAGGATCGTTTTCCCTTGGTAACGAAAAACATATGTGCAGACAGACCAGCTTTGACACATACAGCAAGGTCTGTATTCCTTCATCCATTCATTCTCATGTCTCTTCAGCGTACACACGCACGCACACACAAACACGCATGCACACAAACAAACACACACACACACAATGGAGTGATTAGCCCCAGAGAGCATAGGGAGAGCCCTTTACCCAGGGTACACCACAGTCTGCCCAGCCGCCACTCTGGAAAATCGTACTAATGCTGGAACAGAATTGTATGTGTCGTGTCTGGATTTGCACACCCACTTGCCTGTGTGTGTCTGTGTGTGTCATATACTCCACTGCCCAAAAGCGTTAAAGGGAAAGCACTATTATTTTCTAAAGTACAGTCTTTAGACGACAACTAACAAGCTGAGAACATGGACAACTACTTTTTTATACAAGCGAAGTATAACAAAGTACTGAAATATCTTTATATTAGTCTTACATAAGCCTAATTTCTTCTTCAAAGTGTATTCACCATGTTCACAGGTGTAAAAGTACAGTGAAATTCTTACTTGAGAGTTCTTTCCCAACAATGCAACATTAATTATTTACCAGACAAATATAAATGGTTTCCATTTCATAAAATAATTCCCCCTTCACCCTGCTGAAAGTGTCTTCTATGCTAGGTGACCCGTTAGGTGATAAATGCAAATATTTAGGTGCAATGGCAGTCTCCTCTCCTGTTGGAGTTGGTTGTACACCTAGGGTGTATTCATTTGTCAGATTAGTTTAATCTGCAAAACATTTAATCTGTTGCAAAATATTTTGCAATGGTGACCGTTTACTCCAAACAGAAAATGTTTTGCAACAAAAACAAGAGTTTCTGTTGGACAAATTCAGGTAGGTCCCTCCCCATTTCGTTATGTTCGCTCTGTTTGCTTCCATTTGGTTTTGAGAGTAAACTGTAAATGGTTTCTGTTTCAAAGCGCTTTTCAGCAGACTAAACGTTTTGCAATATAATGCGACTAATGAATGCACCCCGTCATGAGGATGAGCTGGGGGATGTTAAGAGAGAGTTAATACAACTGTAGTGGTTAACATAGTCAAGGTTCCTGATAGCCACTCTAGCACAGGTGGGATTGCAAATGTTCATAAATGCATGCAAAAAAACATAACCGCTATTTCAAACATGCATCTACAGTTGGGTCTTTTGCCCATGTATTAGCAGCAAAGAAAGAAAACATTGCAATACTCCCATAGAGTTAATGAGGGGTGTTGAAAGGTTCCAAAGCAAGCAAACAGGCCACAGAAATGCCCCAACTAAACTCCAACAGCGTGTCTGCATGGAGAGAGTCTCCTCAATGAATGGGGAAAAGGTGTATTTATCCCGGGACACACCCGAGCCCAGGTGTGTCTCATTTCGCTGACGACCCTCCCAGCTCAGCCCACCGACATCCTATTAAGGAAAACAACAGCAAAGAGAAAGAATTTGACAGACAGAGTGGGAGGGTCGTCACAAAAGTGATAGAAAGAAATGTTTCTTAATTGTGCGAGACATTTTATAGATAAAATAATAAGTGGCTTATAGTTTTTAAATGTTTGCATGCTTTTATCCTCAGAGAAAACAACAGCTGATTCAAAAGTGGTGTGGCGGATTTTAAAACACTCCCGCGTTCGCTGCCGGGGGGTGCACTGTGTATCCCTGTGCCAATGGAGCAAACTTCTCCATTCACCTTTTAATGAATTTACACTCTCCTACATATTGGGACCACTGGGTCACGGAGGAGAAGACAGAATTTTTCCCAATTTAAAATCTCACTATGCTCTCCATTCTGCGCATTCCACACTTCCTGGTCACCTGTGTGCCACATGTGACCACCAGTGACCCATGACCCAACATAGAGTGCCCTCTAGTGTAATTACGTGGTAAATACAAAGACAAAGCTGAACTATAAATAACACAACAACCACATTCAGTGCCTTCCACATTTTGTATCACATTTTGCTGTGTTTCAGCCTTAATTCGAAATATATTTTTCTCAACCATCTACACACAATATCCCATAATGATAGTGGAAGCATGGTTTTAGAAATATTAGCAAATTAGTTGAAAATGAAATACAGAAATATGACATTGACATGAATAATCACACCTCAATACAATACATGTTAGAATCACCTTTGACAGTTGTAATCACTTTCTGGTTAAGACTCTAAGAGCTTTGCACATCTGGATTGTACAATATTTACACATGATTATTTTTTAAATTGTTCAAGCTCTGTCAAGTTGGTTGTTAATCATTGTTTGACAGGCCTTTTCAAGTCTTGCCATAGATTTTCAAACCAATTTAAGTCAAAACTGTACCTAGGCCACTCAGGAACATTCAATGTTGTCTTTGTAAGCAACTCCAGTGTATATTTGGCCTTGAGTTTTAGGTTATTGTCCTGCTGAAAGGTGAATTTGTCTCCCAGTGTTTGTTGGAAAGCAGACCAGGTTTTCCTCTAAGATTTTGCCTGTGCTTAGCTCTTGTCCTTTTCTTTTTATCTTGAAAAACTACCCAGTCCTTGCCAATGACAAGCATACTCATAACATGATGCAGCCACTACCCTGATTGAACATATGAAGAGTGGTACTCAGTGATGTGTTGTGTTGGATCTGCCCCAAACAAAACGCTGTATTCAGGACATAAAGTACATTTTTTTGTCAAATTTTTTGCAGTTTTACTTTAGTGCATTATTGCAAATAGGATGCTTTTTTATATATATTTGTATTCTGTACAGGCTTCCTTCTTTTAACGCTGCCATTTAGGTTAATATTGTGGAATAACTAGAATGTTGTTGATCCAGCCTCAGTTTTCTCCTATCACAGCCATTAAACTCTGTACCTGTTTTAAAGTCACCATTGGCCTCATGAAATCCCTGTGCGGTTTCCTTCCCCTCTGGCAACTGAGTTAGGAAGGATGCCTGTATCTTTGTAGTGACTGGTTGTATTGATTCACCATCCAAAGTGTAATGAATAACTTCACCATGCTCAAAGGGATATTCAATGTCTGCTTTTTTTTTACCCTTGGACCAATAAGTGCCGTTCTTTGCGAGGCATTGAAAAACGTCCCTGGGCTTTGTGGTTGAATCTCTGTTAGAAATTCACTGCTCGACTGACGGACCTTGCAGACAATTCTATGTGTAGGGTACAGAGATGAGGTAATCATTCAGCATATTATGACTACTTATTTAGGCTTGCCATAATAAAGGGGTTGAATACCTATTGACTCAAGACATTTCAGCTTTTCGTTTTAAATGAATATCAAAACATTCCTACAAAAATTATTACACTTAGAAATTATGGGGTATTGTGTGTAGGCCAGTGACACAAAATTCAATCCATTTTAAATTCAGGCTGTAACACAACTAAATGTGAAAAAAGTCAAGGGTTGTGAATTCATTCTGAAGGCACTGTAAGTAGGCAAAAATGGCTCTTACACAACATAAATGTTACATTTACTGTAGAGTTAGTTGGTCAGCTCGGGATTTTATACAAAAAAAACATGTAGATCTGATCCATGTTTGGAAACTACATTAGTCCTTGAAGAGCCTTACCTCTATGCTTCAATTTGTTATTTGTGATTTTCTGAATGTTGTGTCGTGCAGATGTACAAAATGCACTGACCTTGACCATCAAACATTGAGAACTTCTAAGCTATTGAACAACTTCTTACAATAAAATTGAACAGACTCAACTCATGTTCACACCACAAAAGTCATATTTTCTGAAACATATTTTTTTACAGGGAATGAATCACTGGGTATGAACAGTGTGTCCCTCAGGCTTGTTCTCTGGTTAAAGAAGAGTGAGTTGGTGTCTTCTGTAGTGTCAGTGCGTTCACGCCTCGCTGCTCCTGTTAAAAGTGAGAGTGTTGCTCTGCTCCTCTTCGAGGTCTTTGGAAGGTGAACGGTAATTGCTGAGGGAGGATTTAGCCCGACCAGTTTGCCAAGGCAACTCTCTATACCACAGAGGTCTAGAAAGTTAGTAGCATGTTTCTCAAACTTCAGACATGAAGTGGTTGAAGATTACAGTGTGTGTGTGTGTGTGTGTGCGCGTGCGTGTGCGTGTGTATGTGTGTGCCTCACTCTCATTAGCAGTAGTGTTATCTCTGTGGTTATGACATCTTAGCGACAGTATGGGCTTTTACAGCTGGACCGCAGAGAGCGGTCGAACCTCAAACCACGTCGCCCCATTTAATGTTCAGATTCTTTCACCCTGACTACATGATGCAATAGGCTGTTCAGGAAAAACCCAAAACCCAAACAGCCTTTTCCCAATTGTTTCACTATCACATTGCAGTGGCACTGGATAAAATGGATAAGCTTTGTCTGGGGAGACACGCACGCGCACACACACACACACACACACACACACACACACACACACACACACACACACACACACACACACACACACACACACACACACACACACACACACACACACACACACACACACACACACAGGCCTACTGGTGGAAAACTAGGGTTTCTGTGGTCTGGAGAGACATGGTGGTGGTTATAGCGTGAGTTTTTTATGGATAGTAATCTGCTCTGTGTGTGTGTGTGTGCGTGTGTGTGAGATGGAGGGAAGAGGGAGATGGTAGAGAGAGAGTGTGAGAGAGAGATGATTCAACTTAGTGTTTTATTCTTGATTCGAAACCATTTCTTAGTGAAGATCAGTAGAAAATGACATAGGGGCCTAGTTATTGGGTCTTCGACAGAGTTTGTTTCTAGCAGAGCCCTCACCAGCATGGTTTAAGGAGAAGAAAGTGTTATCAAAGGATCTGCACCAGATTAAGATTGCCAACTGTTCTCTCTGTGTCTTCCTGTTTTGCTGTAGGAATTCTTTGGGTGAGTGCTAAGGCACAGAACTGTACAAATCTGACAGGGTAAACCATTTCATTGCCTCTTTTTCAATGATGACATTTGTTTCACTGTTTTAAAACTATATCTTAATAAAGTCTATCTCTATGGAAAAAGTCTCCCAACATACATTGAGGAGACAGGTTAAAGAAGGACTTATAAGCCTTGAGACAATTGAGACATGGATTGTGTATGTGTGCCATTCAGAGGGTGAATGGGAAAGACAAAATATTTAAGTGCCTCTAAACGGGGTGTGGTAGTAGGTGCCAGGCGCACCGGTTTGTGTCAAGAACTGCAACGCTGCTGAGTTTTTCACTCTCAACAGTTTCCAGTGTGCATCAAGTATGGTCCACCACCCAAAGGACATCCAGCCAACTTGACACAACTGTGGGAAGCATTGGAGTCAACATGGGCCAGCATCCCTGTGGAACACTTTCGACACCTTGTAGAGTCCATGTCCTGAAAAATTGAGGCTGTTCTGAGGTCAAAAGGGGGGGACTCAATATTAGGAAGGTGTTCTTAATGTTTGCTATACTCAGTATATACAGTATCCACTTATTTTACACAGCACCTCATCTCCAATCGTTGAGCACAGCCAACTAGGTACACCATGAAATATCAACGTGGATAATTGGGTAGTATTTGGTTGAGATGTTGATTAATGAGAATGCAAGCTATTTTCACCCACTCAAAAAGACAGCCAAAAGTTTGTTTTTCAACCACTCCACAAATTTCTTGTTGACAAACTATAGTTTTGGTAAGTCGGTTGGGACATCTACTTTGTGCATGACACAAGTCATTTTTCCAACAATTGTTTAGACAGATTATTTAACTTATAACTCACTGTATCACAATTCCATTGGGTCAGAAGTTTACATACACTAAGTTGACTGTGCCTTTAAACAGCTTGGAAAATTCCAGAAAACCATGTCATGGCTTTAGAAGCTTCTGATAGGCTAATTGACATCATCTGAGTCAATTGGAGGTGTACCTGTGGATGTATTTCAAGGCCTACCTACAAACTCAGTGCCTCTTTGCTTGACATCATGGGAAAATCAAAAGAAATCAGCCAAGACCTCAGAAAACGAATTGTAGACCTCCACAAGTCTGGTTCGTCATTGGGAGCAATTTCCAAATGCTTGAAGGTACCACGTTCATCTGTACAAACAATAGTACGCAAGTATAAATCAAATTTATTTATATAGCCCTTCGTACATCAGCTGATATCTCAAAGTGCTGTACAGAAACCCAGCCTAAAACCCCAAACAGCAAGCAATACAGGTGTAGAAGCACGGTGGCTAGGAAAAACTCCCTAGAAAGGCCAAAACCTAGGAAGAAACCTAGAGAGGAACCAGGCTATGTGGGGTGGCCAGTCCTCTTCTGGCTGTGCCGGGTGGAGATTATAACAGAACATGGTCAAGATGTTCAAATGTTCATAAATGACCAGCATGGTCGAATAATAATAAGGCAGAACAGTTGAAACTGGAGCAGCAGCACAGTCAGGTGGACTGGGGACAGCAAGGAGTCATCATGTCAGGTATTCCTGGGGCATGGTCCTAGGGCTCAGGTCCTCCGAGAGAGAGAAAGAAAGAGAGAATTAGAGAGAGCATATGTGGGATGGCCAGTCCTCTTCTGGCTGTGCCGGGTGGAGATTATAACAGAACATGGCCAAGATGTTCAAATGTTCATAAATGACCAGCATGGTCGAATAATAATAAGGCAGAACAGTTGAAAGAAACTGGAGCAGCAGCACAGCCAGGTGGACTGGTGACAGCAAGGAGTCATCATGTCAGGTAGTCCTGGGGCATGATCCTAGGGCTCAGGTCCTCCGAGAGAGAGAAAGAGAGAATTAGAGAACGCACACTTAGATTCACACAGGACACCGAATAGGACAGGAGAAGTACTCCAGATATAACAAACTGACCCTAGCCCCCCGACACATAAACTACTGCAGCATAAATACTGGAGGCTGAGACAGGAGGGGTCAGGAGACACTGTGGCCCCATCCGAGGACACCCCCAGACAGGGCCAAACAGGAAGGATATAACCCCACCCACTTTGCCAAAGCACAGCCCCCACACCACTAGAGGGATATCTTCAACCACCAACTTACCATCCTGAGACAAGGCTGAGTATAGCCCACACGGCACAACCCAAGGGGGGGGGGGGGGGGAGCCAACCCAGACAGGATGACCACATCAGTGACTCAACCCACTCAGGTGACGCACCCCCCCAGGGACGGCATGAGAGAGCCCCAGTAAGCCAGTGACTCAGCCCCCGTAATAGGGTTAGAGGCAGAGAATCCCAGTGGAAAGAGGGGAACCGGCCAGGCAGAGACAGCAAGGGCGGTTCGTTGCTCCAGAGCCTTTCCGTTCACCCTCCCACTCCTGGGCCAGACTACACTCAATCATATGACCCACTGAAGAGATGAGTCTTCAGTAGAGACTTAAAGGTTGAGACCGAGTTTGCGTCTCTGACATGGGTAGGCAGACAGTTCCATAAAAATTGAGCTCTATAGGAGAAAGCCCTGCCTCCAGCTGTTTGCTTAGAAATTCTAGGGACAATTAGGAGGCCTGCGTCTTGTGACCGTAGCGTACGTGTAGGTATGTACGGCAGGACCAAATCAGAGAGATAGGTAGGAGCAAGCCCATGTAATGCTTTGTAGGTTAGCAGTAAAACCTTGAAATCAGCCCTTGCTTTGACAGGAAGCCAGTGTAGAGAGGCTAGCACTGGAGTAATGTGATCAAATTTTTTGGTTCTAGTCAGGATTCTAGCAGCCGTATTTAGCACTAACTGAAGTTTATTTAGTGCTTTATCCGGGTAGCCGGAAAGTAGAGCATTGCAGTAGTCTAACCTAGAAGTGACAAAAGCATGGATTAATTTTTCTGCATCATTTTTGGACAGAAAGTTTCTGATTTTTGCAATGTTACGTAGATGGAAAAAAGCTGTTCTTGAAATGGTCTTGATATGTTCTTCAAAAGAGAGATCAGGGTCCAGAGTAACGCCGAGGTCCTTCACAGTTTTATTTGAGACGACTGTACAACCATTAAGATTAATTGTCAGATTCAACAGAAGATCTCTTTGTTTCTTGGGACCTAGAACAAGCATCTCTGTTTTGTCCGAGTTTAAAAGTAGAAAGTTTGCAGCCATCCACTTCCTTATGTCTGAAACACATTCTTCTAGCAAGGGCAATTTTGGGGCTTCACCATGTTTCATTGAAATGTACAGCTGTGTGTCATCCGCATAGCAGTGAAAGTTAACATTATGTTTTCGAATAACATCCCCAAGAGGTAAAATATATAGTGAAAACAATAGTGGTCCTAAGACGGAACCTTGAGGAACACCGAAATTTACAGTTGATTTGTCAGAGGACAAACCATTCACAGAGACAAACTGATATCTTTCCGACAGATAAGATCTAAACCAGGCCAGAACTTGTCCATGTAGACCAATTTGGGTTTCCAATCTCTCCAAAAGAATGTGGTGATCGATGGTATCAAAAGCAGCACTAAGGTCTAGGAGCACGAGGACAGATGCAGAGCCTCGGTCCGATGCCATTAAAATGTAATTTACCACCTTCACAAGTGTCGTCTCAGTGCTATGATGGGGTCTAAAACCAGACTGAAGCATTTCATATACATTGTTTGTCTTCAGGAAGGCAGTGAGTTGTTGCGCAACAGCCTTTTCTAAAATTTTTGAGAGGAATGGAAGATTCGATATAGGCCGATAGTTTTTTATATTTTCTGGGTCAAGGTTTGGCTTTTTCAAGAGAGGCTTTATTACTGCCACTTTTAGTGAGTTTGGTACACATCCGGTGGATAGAGAGCCGTTTATTATGTTCAACATAGGAGGGCCAAGCACAGGAAGCAGCTCTTTCAGTAGTTTAGTTGGAATAGGGTCCAGTATGCAGGTTGAAGGTTTAGAGGCCATGATTATTTGAATCATTGTGTCAAGAGATATAGTACTAAAACACTTGAGCGTCTCTCTTGATCCTAGGTCCTGGCAGAGTTGTGCAGACTCAGGACAACTGAGCTTTGAAGGAATACGCAGATTTAAGGAGGAGTCCGAAATTTGCTTTCTAATAATCATAATCTTTTCCTCAAAGAAGTTCATGAATTTATCACTGCTAAAGTGAAAGTCATCCTCTCTTGGGGAATGCTGCTTTTTAGTTAGCTTTGCGACAGTATCAAAAAGGAATTTCGGATTGTTCTTATTTTCCTCAATTAAGTTAGAAAAATAGGATGATCGAGCAGCAGTAAGGGCTCTTCGGTACTGCACGGTACTGTCTTTCCAAGCTAGTCGGAAGACTTCCAGTTTGGTGTGGCGCCATTTCCGTTCCAATTTTCTGGAAGCTTGCTTCAGAGCTCGGGTATTTTCTGTATACCAGGGAGCTAGTTTCTTATGAGAAATGTTTTTTGTTTTTAGGGGTGCAACTGCATCTAGGGTATTGCGCAAGGTTAAATTGAGTTCCTCAGTTAGGTGGTTAACTGATTTTTGTCCTCTGGCGTCCTTGGGTAGACAGAGGGAATCTGGAAGGACATCAAGGAATCTTTGTGCTGTCTGTGAATTTATAGTACGACTTTTGATGATCCTTGGTTGGGGTCTGAGCAGATTATTTGTTGCAATTGCAAACGTAATAAAATGGTGGTCCGATAGTCCAGGATTATGAGGAAAAACATTAAGATCCACAACATTTATTCCATGGGACAAAACTAGGTCCAGCGTATGACTGTGACAGTGAGTGGGTCCAGAGACATGTTGGACAAAACCCACTGAGTCGATGATGGCTCCGAAAGCCTTTTGGAGTGGGTCTGTGGACTTTTCCATGTGAATATTAAAGTCACCAAAGATTAGAATATTATCCGCTATGACTACAAGGTCCGATAGGAATTCAGGGAACTCAGTGAGGAACGCTGTATATGGCCCAGGAGGCCTGTAAACAGTAGCTATAAAAAGTGATTGAGTAGGCTGCATAGATTTCATGACTAGAAGCTCAAAAGACGAAAACGTCATTTTTTTTTTTGTAAATTGAAATTTGCTATCGTAAATGTTAGCAACACCTCCGCCTTTGCGGGATGCACGGGGGATATGGTCACTAGTGTAGCCAGGAGGTGAGGCCTCATTTAACACAGTAAATTCATCAGGCTTAAGCCATGTTTCAGTCAGGCCAATCACATCAAGATTATGATCAGTGATTAGTTCATTGACTATAATTGCCTTTGAAGTAAGGGATCTAACATTAAGTAGCCCTATTTTGAGATGTGAGGTATCCTGATCTCTTTCAATAATGACAGGAATGGAGGTGGTCTTTATCCTAGTGAGATTGCTAAGGCGAACACCGCCATGTTTAGTTTTGCCCAACCTAGGTCGAGGCACAGACACGGTCTCAATGGTGATAGCTGAGCTGACTACACTGACTGTGCTAGTGGCAGACTCCACTATGCTGGCAGGCTGGCTAACAGCCTGCTGCCTGGCCTGCACCCTATTTCATTGTGGAGCTAGAGGAGTTAGAGCCCTGTCTATGTTGGTAGATAAAATGAGAGCACCCCTCCAGCTAGGATGGAGTCCGTCACTCCTCAGCAGGTCAGGCTTGGTCCTGTTTGTGGGTGAGTCCCAGAAAGAGGGCCAATTATCTACAAATTCTATATTTTGGGAGGGGCAGAAAACAGTTTTCAACCAGCGATTGAGTTGTGAGACTCTGCTGTAGAGCTCATCACTCCCCCTAACTGGGAGGGGGCCAGAGACAATTACTCGATGCCGACACATCTTTCTAGCTGATTTACACGCAGAAGCTATGTTGCGCTTGGTGATCTCTGACTGTTTCATCCTAACATCGTTGGTGCCGACGTGGATAACAATATCTCTATACTCTCTACACTCGCCAGTTTTAGCTTTAGCCAGCACCATCTTCAGATTAGCCTTAACGTCGGTAGCCCTGCCCCCCGGTAAACAGTGTATGATCGCTGGATGATTCGTTTTAAGTCTAATACTGCGGGTAATGGAGTCGCCAATGACTAGAGTTTTCAATTTTTCAGAGCTAATGGTGGGAAGCTTCGGCGTCTCAGACCCCGTAACGGGAGGAGTAGAGACCAGAGAAGACTCGGCCTCTGACTCCGACCCGCTGCTTAATGGGGAAAACCGGTTGAAAGTTTGTGTCGGTTGAATGAGCGACACCGGTTGAGCGTTCCTACAGCATTTCCTTCCAGAAACCGTGAGAAAGTTGTCCGGCTGCGGGGACTGTGCCAGGGGATTTATACTACTATCTGTACTTACTGGTGGCACAGACGCTGTTTCATCCTTTCCTACACTGAAATTACTCTTGCCTAGCGATTGCGTCTGAAGCTGGGCTTGTAGCACAGCTATCCTCGCCGTAAGGCGAGTACAGCGACTGCAATTAGAAGGCATCATGTTAATGTTACTACTTAGCTTCGGCTGTTGGAGGTCCTGACGAACCGTGTCCAGATAAAGCGTCCGGAGTGAAAAAGTTGAGGAGGAAAAAACAAAAATATAAACGGTAATTAAAAAGTAAAAACCGTAAATTTGTCAGGTAGCAAAACAGGTTGGCAACAAAACGCACAGCAAATCGAAAACAAGTGACCATGTGACCACGCAGCCATCATACCGCTCAGGAAGGAGACGCGTACTGTCTCCTAGAGACAGTACTTTGGTGCGAAAAGTGCAAATCAATCCCAGAACAACAGCAAAGGACCTTGTGACGATGCTGGAGGAAACAGGTACAAAAGTATCTATATCCACATTCAAATGAGTCCTATATCAACATAACCTGAAAGACCGCTCAGCAAGGAAGAAGCCATTGCTCCAAAACCGCCATAAAAAAGCCAGACTACGGTTTGCAACTGCACATGGGGACAAAGATCGTACTTTTTGGAGAAATGTCCTCTGGTCTGATGAAACAAAAATAGAACTGTTTGGCTATAATGACCATTGTTATGTTTGGAGGAAAAGGGGGAGGCTTGCAAGCTGAAGAACAACATTCCAACCGTGAAGCACAGGGGTTGGCAGCATCATGTTGTGGGGGTGCTTTGCTGCAGGAGGGACTGGTGCACTTCACAAAATAGATGGCATCATGAGGCAGGAAAATTATGTGGATATATTGAGGCAATATCTCAAGACATCAGTCAGAAGGTTAAAGCTTGATCACAAATGGGTCTTCCAAATGGACAATGACCCCAAGCATATTTCCAAAATGGCTAAAGGACAACGAAGTCACGGTATTGGAGTGGCCATCACAAAGCCCTGACCTCAATCCTATAGAAAATGTGTGGGCAGAACTAAACAATTGTGAGCGAGCAAAGAGGCCTACAAACCTGATTCAGTTACACCAGCTCTGTCAGGAGGAATGGGCCAAAATTCCCCAACTATTTGTGGGAAGCGTGTGGAAGGCTACCCAAAACATTTGACCCAAGTTAAACAATTTAAAGGCAATGCTACCAAATACTAATTGAGTGTATGTAAACTTCTGACACACTGGGAATATGATGAAAGAAATACAAGCTGAAATAAATCATTCTCTCTACTATTATTCTGACATTTCACATTCTTAAAATCAAGTGGTGATCCTAACTGACCTAATACAGGGAATTTTTACTCTGATTAAATGTCAGGAATTATGAAAAACTGAGTTTAAATGTAATTGGCTAAGGTGTATGTAAACTTCCGACTTCAACTGTATATTTTAATGGATACATTTTTTTCCCTATATTCATACAGTTTCTTGACTGTCCAGCTCTCTAATAATTACTAGACAGGAAGCATCAAAAATTCAAAATAAGATGGCTAGAGGACTAGGAAATATAACACATTTTCAGTGCGGCCTTCCGGACATCATTGAAGACCGAATGCGGCCCCCGGGGGAAAATGAGTTCAACACCCCTGCTGTAAACTAATGTGTGTGTGTGTGTTTGTGTGTGCGTGTTTGTGCGTGTGTGTGTGTCCGCCTGTGTATGTGTGTGTAAAGTATGTAGTCAAAAGGTCCTGTTGCCTGGGAGCAACAGCCTTGTAGCAGAGCGTTCCAAACACCCGCCCACAACAAATAGACTTCCAGTTTCAAACCAGCTGGATCCCCTTGCTCCCGGATTAGTCCCTGTGTACAAAGCTTAGGTACCTTTGATACAGATTTATACCCTCCACTGTTACTGAAAACCTCTCATTGAGTGGAATTAAGCCCCCTCAAAGCAAATCAAAAGTCCTCAAATTTCCACTCTTACTAACAGTGGAACCTAGCTGAAACAATCCAACATTGTAGGTGTTAATCATGTACAAATAGTGAGGTTTAAACTAGTGTAACAATCTTTTGATATTGAAAATCCTTTCAAAAACTAAGGGAGATACAGACCCTAAAGGGATACGCCCAATCCCAGGTTATGCTTCACTTAACCATCCTTGGTTCTCTTGTGATAGGGCTGACCATGTGACCTGGGCTGAGTCCTGATTCTTCGTCGTTCTCCAAAATTTGTACACTTTGGCTGCATCTACACAGGCAGCCCAAGTCCGATGTATTTGCATATCAAATACACATCATATTTTTTTTCCTGAAAGTCTAAACAAGAGAAACTGATCTTTTGAATTCAGATTTAGTCCACATTTCTCAATCCTGATATAATTCTGATGTTTCATAGGCGCCCTCAGTCTGGACACTCAAAAAATCAAATCATTAACACGACAATCACCCCACTAAAAAATGTGGAAAAGTGACAAGCATTTCATCTGTGCACTATTTCAGAGGCTACATCAGTGGCAATCCGTGAATCTGATACGGGTCACGTAAAACTGAATGTGGAAGCAAAAAAATAATACTGGACATGGAGAAAAACAATCAGAATTGGATCATTTGGATGGCTCTAAACACAGCCTTTGTCACAAGGATTTTACAACAGTGGAAACTCCCTCCAGCCAATGCTTAAACAAATCCCATGCTTCTAAATCAGTGATGGAAGTGTACACTTTTGGAAAAGGAGGGAGAATCGAGATGTTGCCCTGGCCAGGAGACCAGGAACAACTCTGAGGACGTGGTCAGATAAAACTCCTCGTCTTAACTCAACTGCCCATCTTGTCCTAACAAGCGTTTGTGAACAATGCCCAATCATGGCAGAGGTCCACCTGGCAGAGCAAGGGTGGTCATGATCACTCTGTAGAGAACGCCAGTGAGATTGAGTCACTGCAATCCTCTGTCCAATTTAAACTTGAAACATGTTTTTTCTACTCCACTATTTATGTGTGTATTAAGATAAAAAGGGATCAAGAGGAGTCATCACGTCTAATGGACAATTCAAGGGAATTTACCAGGGGAAGATGCTTTCCTCAATTAGCGATGACAACTTGCTCTTATGTTGAATGTCTCTTTGAGATGAGTTTGGGATGCTCTTGAAGAGGTTTTTCCTCATATATACAGCATATATATAAAAACATTTTGATACAGCTGTATTTGAAGGTCCTCATCCTTCTCCTTTGCTTAAGAGGACACAAAAACAGAGGCATGACTAATGAGCAGTGTGTGTGTATTCGTGTGCAAACTGTCAAGGTGTAGTGTTCTGACAGCATTGAGCAGTGATCCATGTAGTGTGGTATGGTAACCATCTATGAACTCTCATTGTTACAAGACCAAGACATGCTCTACATCTTGTAACACATGGCCTCAATACATTTACACAGCCCGGCATGACCTCTGACAAGTCAATTGTTCAAACTGTTGCACTTCACTGCCCCAGTGAGAAAAATTTAATGGCACCCTATTCCCTATCCAGTACCCTTCTTTTGACCTATGCGCCCTGGTTAAAAGTAGTGCACTAATATATAAGTAATGAATAGGGTGTCATTTGGGACGTACCCATCGTGAAGACAAGAGCACTGGCAGTCGATGTCTCTCTGCTAAGTTCACTATGAAGAACGACACAGTGGGAATGGAAAGATATGTGGTCAAAGTAACTTGTGTCAAGTGATTTTATGTCCTATAAATGTCCTAGAATGTTATGTCCCAGAAATGTTTTTCTAATAAACCATTTTCAACATTGTGGAGATTGTATTCTCTCTTAAAACCAGAGTGCAAAGTGAAGCTTTGAAAACACTACTACAGCTTGATATCTGAAATTTAAGATATTGACATTAAAAGAGGTTAAAATGTTACCGATAGGCTCCCTTTAAGATTAAACACATTCATTGTTCAACAACCACACAATGAAAATGGCTTTTGCTTCTTATTGCTTCCTGCACAGATTTCTAATATGACTTCAGTCTGGGGCAGCAGGTAGCCTAGTGGTTAGAGCATCGGGCCAGTAACTGAAATAGTAGCTGTATTGAATCCAGAGCCAACAAGGCAAAAATGTGTCATTCTGAACAAGGCAGTTAACCCATGCTCGTAAAACAATTACAGTGTTCAAAATTCATATTAATAGATAGATTATTATGAATAATGTTTTGTTACATTTAACTGCCGAAAATGCTGTTATCAAGGTAATTTCCTTAGTAGGTGACATCAGAGGTCAGGATGTGGGAGAAGTCAGAGCTCAGGATGACAGACTAGTTTCCCACAAGTAATTACGAGCTGGAGGGACGTTCAAGTGGATCGTATGTGCTAAATACCACCTTCCCACTTGGTTATGAACGCAGCATTAGTTGTCCTCATTGAGCTGCTCAGATGAAACGCTGAACATCATACAAAAGTAAAGGAACTATCACCATCTAGTGGCAAGAAAATAACAGTACACCTGAGTTGTCACCATCTCTGAATGTGCTTTGTGCAACACTGTTCCACAAATTCATTGACAAAAAAATCAGGTGGAGCCACTTCTTGTTTTTAGCTGATAGGAGTGGAACCCAGTGTGATCGTCTGTTGAAATAGCCCAACTGTGGCAAGGATCGACGAGTCGTGCATTCTGCGATGCCGTTCTGCACACCACTGTTGTACTATGCCGTTATTTGCCTGTTTGTGGCCCACCTCTTAGTTGGCAAAATTCTTGCCATTCTCCTTCGACTTGTCATCAACGAGCTGTTTTCACCCACAGTACTACCGCTGACGGATGTTTTTTGTTGGTCGCACCAATCTCTGTTAACCCTAGACCAGAGGCCTTCGACTCTTACCCTACGAGGTCTGGAGCCTGCTGGTTTTCCGTTCAACCTGCTAATTAATTGTACCCACCTGTTGGCCGAGGTCTAAATCAGTTCCCGACTAGAGTGCAAAAATGCAAAAATGTAGTGGAACTGGCTTCGAGGTTCAGAATTTAGCTTCAGGGACCTAGACACTGTCGTGCGTAAAAATCCCAGGAGGCCAGCAGTTTTTGAGAACTGGCACCGAAAATCATGCAATGCTCAAAATCGCTTAGGTGACTCGTTTTGCCCATTCTAACGTTCAATAGTACAGTAACTGAATGCCTGTTTTATATAGCAAGCCAAGACCACTTTCTGTCGGAGCTAACTATTTTCGTGAATGGTTGTGTACCTAATAAACTGGCCACTGAGTGTATATTGCGTAGAACAGACATGTCTCTCTTGACATGTTAAGTAAGTATGGTCCCGTTCCGTGCCTGCATGGCATTTATATCTGCAATACTGAGCTGGCCTGACAAGATTCCTTACTGTACTGTACATGTCAGAGGCATATCTGCCCGAATATATTTCTAGCGGAATGTTGTCATTGTGGATTGTGCCTTACTGATTGATCACCGCCCAGGTGTTGACACTTTCTCCTTGCACAAACAACAGCCTTGAAAGGTATCGCTTTCTCCATGCACAAACAAAGCCAATCAAACCACCTTAGTTTAACGACAACAGAAATTTACCTGCACCTGGTTATACATTTCCCTCAAAATATGTGCTCTCAGTGGAATGAATGATGAGTTGATCGATTGTGAAGCTGTTTAGCTAGCTAGCTAAATTGCTATTTTAGATATTAGTTGTCAGCAGCTAAATTGTCATTGCAGTTAGTGAATTGAACTTAATTAATTTGGCTACATCTTTATTTCTTTCCTATCTCTAAACCATATGAAATCATCGCCATCATATCTAAACCTTGCAGGTTGCAATTGTTCTAGTTGCGTTTTTAAAATACTTTGATTGACTGAAGGGACATGAACGGGTTAAAATTCCCATTCAAGAAGAACGGTTCAGCACGAGACGCCCCTGTGTGCATATCGTGGGCTTGCGCAGTCTGGTTTAAACAGTACACACACAGTTGTTGCTTTTTCTTCAGAGCCATTTTTTTCTGCACAAAAAATGTTTGGAGAAACGTTTAAAAATTTTACAATACATTTCAACGCCAATAACCCGAGAGTGACTTTCTCGAGTGGTGACTTTATGGCAGGTCAGATTTCCTTTGATCTTTCGAAAGAAACAAAGCTCAGTTCTATAACATTAACATTAAATGGAAAAGCAAAGGTACAGTGGACAACACAAGGAGGAGGTGGTGGAAGAAGAGGACGACGCAGAAGGCAACGACGAGTCCACTCGGCAAGGCTGGAATTCTTCAACTTCTCTCAAATCGTAATGCAAGAAAATAACGGTAGTTATGTTATTACTTAGCTAGCTACACAGTTACTTATTTACAAAGATGCATCATAATCTGAATTCTGATACACCGGTGTATTTAAAAAGGTGTGTGTGTGCGTCTGTGTATCACATTGGAGTTATCATAGCTAGCTAGTCAGCTAGCTGTTGTGTTGTGTTTAAATGAACTGTTTTGTTTTCAATCTTCAGCGGTCCCTAACACCACACTTCAACCAGGAACACATGTGTACCCATTCACATGCCAAATCCCACAAGGGTGTGTATGAAGTCTTATTACTGTGTGTGTATGTTTTATTCACTGTTGTATATTCAAGGTCTGACCATTATTGTTAAACTTATTTGCATTCATTCAGAAACTTCCCCTCCTCTTTCCATGGGGTGCATGGCAGTATAATTTACTCAATGAAGGTGGAGATACACAGGCCATGGCATCTAGCCAAGGAGTTTGTGACTGAGTTCAACTTTGCCAGCCACATAGATGCCAACCAACCACATCTTCTGGTAAGGGCATGTCCTCCCATTGTCTATCTGAACCTACCTGGGCATTACGCCAACCTTGAATAATCAATGAGTTAAATGTCATCCTATTATAATTGCCTTATGTAGGTTATCCACCTGATTCCCTTTTGATATAGGCCTATGACATATTAGTTGAAGTTGAGTTGAAGAAAGAATTTCAGCATTTGTCACAGCCATACAGAGTATAGTATACTATACTGAAGATAGGAAACACTGTCACCACTGATAAATCCACCATAATTGAGAATTTCAATAAGCATTTTTCTACGGCTTGCCATGCTTTCCACCTGGCTACTTCTACCCCGGTCAACAGCACTGCACCCCCCACAGCAACTCACCCAAGCCTTCCCCATTTCTACTTCTCTGTTGCCAATGACTGGAACGAACTACAAAAATCTCTGGAAACACTTATCTCCCTCACTAGCTTTAAGCACCAACTGTCAGAGCAGCTCACAGATTACTGCACCTGTACATAGCCCACCTATAATTTAGCCCAAACAACTACCTCTTTCCCTACTGTATTTAATGAATTTATTTATTTATTTTGCTCCTTTGCACCCCATTATTTTTATTTCTACTTTGCACATTCTTCCACTGCAAATCTACCATTCCAGTGTTTTACTTGCTATTTTGTATTTACTTTGCCACCATGGCCTTTTTTTGCCTTTACCTCCCTTATCTCACCTCATTTGCTCACATTGTATATAGACTTGTTTATACTGTATTATTGACTGTATGTTTGTTTTACTCCATGTGTAACTCTTTGTCGTTGTATGTGTCGAACTGCTTTGCTTTATCTTGGCCAGGTCGCAATTGTAAATGAGAACTTGTTCTCAACTTGCCTACCTGGTTAAATAAAGGTGAAATAAATAAATAAAAAATAGCCTGACCCCAGATCTGTGTGTTGTTCCAGGCTCCTCTGGCAGGCAGCAACACCAAGACCCTGTGCTGCCTCTGGTGTGCCTCAGGTCCCATCTCAATGACTGTCTGCACTGAGAGGAAAGGCTTTGTCCCAGGTAAGTAAGCCTTGTCCAAGCCCGAAAGGCTCCTGCCCTTTGGACCAAACTCCTGTTTCTGTAGCGTTAGGCAAGTTAATGTACACGTACACAGGAAGCTAGTACTGGAACAATAAAAAACACTTCCTTAGAGGGGCTCCAGCCCTGACATTGTTGTATTTTTCTAGCCTTCAACCATCCTGAGTTCACATTCTACGTGCACAATGTGAAACGAACTGGGAATGCAGCAGTAAGTTCTTGTTCACAAGGCTAGTATTTTACAAAACAAGACCAATATGTTAGCCAGCAGACTGTGGTATGCACCCAGATTTGGTCTAAGAAGTGGGTCTGTCTTTGTGAACAAGGGAATAATTGTGTCAGAATGTTAGCTAGAAATGCTGTGTGTGCGTGCCTGAGTTTTCCAGCGCATGACTGGTGTACAAAATTACTTGTCTATTATTGTCAAATAAATGGAGACTCAATAGAAATTCCTGTTCACTTGTCAAGTCTTCCAAGATAGTTGTTTACACACTCCAATAAACACACATCTCACCTTTGAATCCCCTTTTTTCTTCTATAGGAGAGATGGTGAAAATCATCTGTGAGCTTAGTAACGGCTCCTCTCGGACAGTGACTCCGCATGCGACCCTTATCCAGAAGCAGATGTTTTACACCCATAACAAGTGCAACAGGAGGTTGCAGATGAAAAACCTGGCCTCAGTGGATGGTCAGCCTGTCAACCCCAGTAGCTCTGAGGTCTACAGCGATATGATGCTTCCCATCCCTCCCAACACGACTCTCACTATCTCCAACTGTCCTATACTGGAGGTGGATTACACTGTGGATGTAGGTATCCATCTGGAAATGATGCAGCTTTTACTACCAATCCCAAATCGACCCCTAAGCACTCCTGGAGATCTGGGCCTGCATTCACAAAGCGTCTCAGAGTAGGAGGGCGGATCTAGGATCCCTGTCCATGTAATGTTATTCATGATCTTAAATGCAACACTGATCCTACATCAGCACTCATACTCTAGAGACTTGTTGTGAATATGAGGCTGAGAGGTATAAGCAATATGGAAATCACCCCTACTTGCCCTCTCGATAGCCCAGGTGTAATTTTTTGCCATATTGCTTACATCTGTATAACCTGCACAGATCTCCTCAAAATCGTAGGTTAAATAGGTGATTGGACTGGCCCAATGCCTATCCTTCTGTTCTGATGTTGTCTTTTCTTCCTGTTCTTCTCTCCTGCAGGTGAGTCTACGTATCAGAGGTTCCACGGACCTCAAGGTGCTGTTCCCCATTGTGCTGTGTAATATTCCTGTTTACGCTCCCCAGCCTCCACCTCCATATCAGTAGCAATAGTACTAGGATCACATTGCCCCTAGACTCCAATCTAAGGTCAGTGTTTTTCTACCTAGTGGTTAAGGTTAGGATTTAGGCAGGGTAAGCAGCACTTAGATACGAATGTCTCTAATATGTACCTAGTCATATTAAAGACATGTATAGTGTCTCACAACTGGGAATGGGAATATGAGGGTTACTAGGAACCATTCTTCTGGTGAGCTGGTTTTTGTGTCACTGATTATTTGGACAAATCACAATTTCGCCGGGTTGGTGTAAACCTGGCATCTTTAGAATTTTGGAAAGGGGGGGGGGGGTAATTTAGGCCCTCCACCATGTCCAGAGGCCGACATTCACTCTAGATTTGGTTCTGGATTCTGAGATTAGACACTGCCAAACCCCTTTTAAGATGGGGTTTCCAATTCTACAATTTATACATGTTTATCACCATAAGAATTGTTAGAGCAAGTTTTGTCATCGACCACCATGTCAAATCCTTCCTTCATACATTGTCTCTTACCAATACCTATGTCAAATCCTTCCTTCATACATTGTCTCTTACCAATACCTATGGAAGTCTTGTGCTGTTTCTGCTCACTATTGCCATAAATGTTCAGAATTCATTACTTTTTTTTAAAACTGACATTTCAGAGCCTAATTCACCTCCATCTAGGTCATGAGATGAGGAACTATTGGGCAATGCTATTGCTTAGAGGACTAACTCAATACTACAGCTGATAAGGAAGAAGGCTTGATAGACAACTAAACTTGCTCTAACAAATCTTACAACATAACAAATTGTAGGATTTATGTTAAATGCCTCTTAAAAAGGTTGATTTGCAATAGTTCTCAGGGTTGTACAAAATATGGTACCAGATTTTCTAATATTTTATGCATCAACTTTTAAAAGGTGTTTGTTCCGTTAATATTTCTGTTACATGTTTTTATAGCCATGCAGTTTTATTTACAGTTGTATGTTTATACATACATACATACATACATTCATACATACATACATACATACATACATACATACATACATACATACATACATACATACATACATACATACATACATATTTACAACTGTAAATAAAACTGCATATATTTCATACTACTTACATGTAATCCTCCAGTGTTTGAGGTGACAGACGGACAGGGCTTTAAATATCTAATGGTGCAGTCGTCGTTCATCTCTTGCCAGGTCATGTTGCTTAGCATTTCTTTCAAGGTGCTTGAGTGATAACATAAGATAATTGGGCTTTGTGACTGTGTTTACTCATGTTTGATCAATCGCTCCGTGGTGTCTGTCTGTCTCACCCTACTTGTCTTTTTTATCATGGTTCATTTAAGGATTCGATTTGTTATTCATGGTCAACATTGTTTTGCCCCATTCGTTTGGAAAAATAGAATGTTCAGGATGCTTGTGATTCAATCACTAATTCATTTGTATGTCCATTTTAAAATTACACTGTAATGCTACTACACTGTTCTCTTGCTGTGGTCTGAATAACAAAACCATGTTTTTACACTCCCTAGTTGTATGAGCGTAATCCAACAAAGTCTGAAACATTTGACATTTATATGGTTGAGCTTACTATATGAAGAACCACTCAAATTCACGCACAATAATATATTTTTCATATGAATTGTATTGATGTGTGTTTGTGTAAATTATATATTGTATTTATGTTGCCGTTCTAACTGTTTTTATGTCTGTTTTAACACTCCCAAGTTCATCCATTGAGGACATCTACTCATTTTAAACTCTTTCAAACTCCCTTGAAGAGTTCAGTACTGCCGTTAAAAGATGTGCACAACCCATTGTTTTGAAGATGTATTGGTGGTAAATTCATTATGTTGTATTGAACGTGGAAATTTTTTCATTTGATTTCAAATGTCAAAATTGACCTTGTTTGTGAAGTAGTCCTTGCCATTGAGTTCCCTTGAACCTTCTTAATGAAGACAGGGAAGTACACACCTCTAGACTCTTTATGTATTGCCAAAAATGTATCATTTGTAATATCACAATAGAAAGACAGTATTCTGATAAAAACATGTTGAATTGTCTCTGTGTATGTGTACATACATACATACATACATGTTTTAACCACAATACCTTTTAACAATGTACTGTATATTTTGTTGTGTTTGTCAAACTGAGTATCAAGGTAGCACTTTAGGAAAGCCCACTGATAAACTCTTAAGTAGATCTTCACAGATTGGCCACCTGTAGAATTGAACATTTTGTAAGTACTGTTTGACTGATACTACTTATATGCCATGAATGTTATTGACCTGTAATAAACACATTAACTTCCATTTGACCATTTAAAAAACATTTGAACATGATTTCAGAGGGGTTGGGTTAAATGTGGAAGACACATTTCAGTTGAATGCATTCACTGTACAACTGACTAGGTATCCCCTTTTCCTTTCCCATTCTTGTGTTTCCATATCCATCAGTGTTTGTGACGATACTATACCCACAGTGTACAACAATGAAATGTTGGTTAAATATTTGTTTCATATATTTTATATACCTGCATTTGTTCTGGGTATGAATTTCCTGTCCTTATATTTGAGATGAAGGTGCATTAGTTTTTATTCCCAACGAGGGCAATATGGGTCAGTATTTTCACATATACTGAGTGTACAAAACATTAGTTGAGTTGCACCATCTTTTGCCCTCGAACAGCCTCAATTCGTCCGGGGCATGGACTGTACAAGGAGTCAAGCGTTCCGAAGGGATGCTGACCCATGTTGACTCCAATGCTTTCCACCGTTGTGTCAAGTTGGCTGGATGTCCTTTGGGTGGTGGACCATTCTTGATACACACACACACAGGATACTGTTGAGCATGGAAAAACCCAGCAGCGTTGCCGTTCTTTACACACTTAAACTGGTGTGCCTGGCATATACTACCATACCCTGTTCAATGGCACTTAAATATTTTGACCTGCCCACTCACCCTCTGAATGGCACATACACACAATCTGTCTCAATTGTCCCAAGGCTTAAATCTACTTCAATGAGTGTAGCTGAAGGGGAGAAGGCAGGTTCAATTATTTTTAACAGGTGACATCAATAAGGGATTGTCGTGTCTTTGGCTAAGCCGGATTAAGTGATATGACATGCTATTCTATAAAATAATTTCTCCGTAATTAATATCACCTGATTGAGCTAATCATGTAAATGTAATTAACTAGAGAGTCGGGCACCACAAAATAATATTTATAGAGCTGTTATCTTCCGAATAAACTTTTTTGTTTGTTCTTTTGTTGAATTTTACCCCTTTTTCTCCCCAATTTCGTGGTATCCAATTGTTTTTAGTAGCTACTATCTTGTCTCATCGCTACAACTCCCGTACGGGCTCGGGAAAGACGAAGGTTGAACGTCGTGCGTCCTCCAATACACAACCCAACCAAGCCGCACTGCTTCTTAACACAGCGCACATCCAACCCGGAAGCCAGCCGCACCAATGTGTCGGAGGAAACACCGTGCACCTGCCAACCTTGGTTAGCGCGCACTGCGCCCGGCCCGCCACAGTAGTCGCTGGTGCGTGATGAGACAAGGATATCCCTACCGGCCAAGCCCTCCCTAACCCGGACGACGCTAGGCCAATTGTGCGTCGCCCCACGGACCTCCCGGTCTCTAATCATGTAAATGTAATTAACTAGAGAGTTGGGCACCACAAAATAATATTTATAGAGCTGTTATCTTCCGAATAAACTCTTAAAGACCTAGTAATATTTTACATCAATAGCAGTCAATATCAATCGTCATCTTAATTCAGTCTCATCTGAAAGTTGTAAATTCTTGGTTATCTGCACGAACCCTGGCTAACAATTTGAATCAGCAATACAAAATTAGGTTTAATTATTTATTTACTAAATACCTAATCACACAGAATTACACATACACATAATTAAATCATAACTTGATTACAAATTACGTCATAAAGGAAAGCATCCCTAGCGGGTGGAACAGATATGACAGCTTGTTACACAAAGGAAAAGGGCTGGGTTTGAGTGAAAGAGCGGGAAGACTGAGGGACAAAGGGAGAAGCTGTGCTATCGTAAATACAGTATCTGATGCATTCTAAATTACCGCCCATTTGGAAAAGGAAAATGCAATAAATATTTACTCCGAGCTGCGCTTCGGTAGGTTGGTGGTAAATGGAAGGCCGTGTTGCCAAACCGAGTCCTTTGAAGAATGTCTCTGGTTGTCAATTGGATACGTTGTAGTAATGTAGTTGGGTGATAGACGGGATATTCTGTCTGTTCTTTCCTAACCCTAGTTGCATCTGCTGTTGCTAACACAACGGCTAGGAGGTATCACTTCTGTAGTGAATAAGAGTTCAAAGTTCATACCATTCGCAACCAAAGCTCACGCTGATGTTGGCTTCATTCTGTAGTTATTATCTGAACCATTCTGACATCGGACCGTCGTCCTACATCCTCGGAACAGGAAGTTATATTGGCGTCAAGGGCTTATATAGGAAGGGAGAGGAGGGCGTGTTTGAAAAGTTTTATAGCCCATGTCCCTTCACAGGAGCGGGCCACTGATTGAGCAGCCCTATCTTATGAAAACCCAAATCTCACATTTTAGAAGCTAAAATCACATTTCATCCCATCACGAATAAATTCATATTCAAACATTTAAATTGAACAACAATTCCATGTGAATCCGATAACTCTGATGTGTAGAATTTCCACTGTAGAGTTTGTCATCTTATCATTGATGAGAATGTCTCAGATGACAACCGAACTGACATCATATTCATTAAGTACCACCGCATATGTTCAATTGGTCGGATTACCAGAATATAGTTCATTTCCCCACGGACCTTCTGATGTTCCCAGAATCTCTGTTAACCAAGGGTTTTGCAAATGTAACCTCAGTATGGTCGAGAGAGGAAAAAGGGGGGAAGAGGTATTTATGACTGTCATAAACCTACCAACGTGGCCAACGTCATGACAGGATCATACCTTTCATCTAGAATCACCTGGTCAGTCTGTCATGGAAACAGCAGGTGTTCCTAATGTTTTATACACTTCTACAACCAATCTCAGTCCTCTTTAAAGTGAACTCTAAAAAAGGAAAATAACTCTGTTCTTTTAGTATTCACACTGCCTTTGAGGACCAGTTCACTTCACCCATTTTGTGGTCCTCTTTGCATTCACATTGCTATGTTTAGAAAGTTTTCCCAAATTCACTGAATGCACTGGGTTTTTCCAAAGTGCAGGACAAGCCATTCCATCAGTTTGTCATCGGACAGCTAGATAGACCTACTTACATTTTGGAAGCTAATATATTCCATTTAGTTAAAAGATTAGGCATAATAATTGTAATCAAAAGATACTATTAACATGTAGATATTATTGGTAACAAATAGCAGAATAATAACTGCAGATTAAATAATGTTGTAATTATAAATTGTACACCCAAGGTAGGCTACTGCCCCTTTAAGACCTAGAATAGATGTTGTACCCTATGTTGTGATTCTCACCAAATACACTGCTCAAAAAAATAAAGGGAACACTAAAATAACACATCCTAGATCTGAATGAATGAAATATTCTTATTAAAAACTTTTTTCTTTACATGGTTGAATGTGCTGACAACAAAATCACACAACAATGATCAATGGAAATCAAATTGATCAACCCATGGAGGTCTGGATTTGGAGTCACACTCAAAATTAAAGTGGAAAACCACACTACAGAATGATCCAACTTTGATGTAATGTCCTTAAAACAAGTCAAAATTAGGCTCAGTAGTGTGTGTGGCCTCCACGTGCCTGTATGACCTCCCTACAACGCCTGGGCATGCTCCTGATGAGGTGGCGAATGGTCTCCTGAGGGATCTCCTCCCAGACCTGGACTAAAGCATCCGCCAACTCCTGGACAGTCTGTGGTGCAACGTGGCGTTGGTGGATGGAGCGAGACATGATGTCCCAGATGTGCTCAATTGGATTCAACGGGAATGGGCGGGCCAGTCCATAGCATCAATGCCTTCCTCTTGCAGGAACTGCTGACACACTCCAGCCACATGAGGTCTAGCATTGTCTTGCATTAGGAGGAACCCAGGGCCAACCGCACCAGCATATGGTCTCACAAGGGGTCTGAGGATCTCATCTCGGTACCTAATGGCAGTCAGGCTACCTCTGGCGAGCACATGGAGGGGTGTGCTCCCCCCCAAAGAAATGCCACCCCACACCATGACTGACCCACCGCCAAACCGGTCATGCTGGAGGATGTTGCAGGCAGCAGAACGTTCTCCACGGCGTCTCCAGACTCGTGTGTGAACCTGCTTTCATCTGTGAAGAGCACAGGGCGCCAGTGGCGAATTTGCCAATCTTGGTGTTCTCTGGCAATTGCCAAACGTCCTGCACGGTGTTGGGCTGTAAGCACAACCCCCACCTGTGGACGTCGGGCCCTCATACCACCCTCATGGAGTCTGTTTCTGACCGTTTGAGCAGACACATGCACATTTGTGGCCTGCTGGAGGTCATTTTGCAGGGCTCTGGCAGTGCTCCTCCTTGCACAAAGGCGGAGGTAGCGGTCCTGCTGCTGAGTTGTTGCCCTCCTACGGCCTCCTCCACGTCTCCTGATGTACTGGCCTGTCTCCTGGTAGCGCCTCCATGCTCTGGACACTACGCTGACAGACACAGCAAACCTTCTTGCCACAGCTCGCATTGATGTGCCATCCTGGATGAGCTGCACTACCTGAGCCACTTGTGTGGGTTGTAGACATCGTCTCATGCTACCACTAGAGTGAAATTACCGCCAGCATTCAAAAGTGACCAAAACATCAGCCAGGAAGCATAGGAACTGAGAAGTGGTCTGTGGTCACCACCTGCAGAACCACTCCTTTATTGGGGGTGTCTTGCTAATTGCCTATAATTTCCACCTGTTGTCTATTCCATTTGCACAACAGCATGTGAAATTTATTGTCAATCAGTGTTGCTTCCTAAGTTTGATTTCACAGAAGTGTGATTGACTTGGAGTTACATTGTGTTGTTTAAGTGTTCCCTTTATTTTTTTGAGCAGTGTATATTTTGATTTGTTTAACACTTTTTTTGGTTACTACATGAACCCAGAAGTGTTATTTCATAGTGTTGATGTATATTGTCTTCTTCTATTCAAAGCCCACAATCAATAAACAGCTTATGAGCCTCTAATTTATAGATCACATATTGCAAACAAATCATCTGAACTAAACTCCACATATGTTTGAATTTCTGTGCATCCTTCACAATCTCTAATCAATATCCAAAACTAGCACAAGTTTTTTCCACGGACATGCACATCAACCACTTTTTGTGGCACCAATATGTTGTGGAGGGTTGTGGCAGGGACAACAGTGTTGCAGTAGTCTCATGCAGGGTTTCCCAAACTGTGGTAAATGTATGATGGTGTATTGTATTTATTGTGGTAAATGTATGGTAGAGTATTGTATTTGTTGTGGTGTATTGTATTTGTTGTGGTAAATGGATGGTGGTGTATTGTATTTGTTGTGGTGTATTGTATTTGTTGTGGTAAATGGATGGTAGTGTATTGTATTTGTTGTGGTGTATTGTATTTGTTGTGGTGTATTGTATTTGTTGTGGTGTATTGTATTTGTTGTGGTAAATGGATGGTGGTGTATTGTATTTGTTGTGGTGTATTGTATTTGTTGTGGTGTATTGTATTTGTTGTGGTATATTGTATTTATTGTCGTAAATGGATGGTGGTGTATCGTATTTGTTGTGGTAAATGGATGGTGGTGTATTGTATTTGTTGTGGTGTATTGTATTTGTTGTGGTAAATGGTTGGTGGTGTATTGTATTTGTTGTGGTGTATTGTATTTGTTGTGGTAAATGGATGGTGGTGTATTGTATTTGTTGTGGTGTATTGTATTTGTTGTGGTAAATGGATGGTGGTGTATTGTATTTGTTGTGGTGTATTGTATTTGTTGTGGTGTATTGTATTTGTTGTGGTATATTGTATTTATTGTCGTAAACGGATGGTGGTGTATCGTATTTGTTGTGGTGTATTGTATTTGTTGTGGTAAATGGATGGTGGTGTATTGTATTTGTTGTGGTGTATTGTATTTGTTGTGGTAAATGGATGGTGGTGTATTGTATTTGTTGTGGTGTATTGTATTTGTTGTGGTAAATGGATGGTGGTGTATTGTATTTGTTGTGGTGTATTGTATTTGTTGTGGTGTATTGTATTTGTTGTGGTAAATGGATGGTGGTGTATTGTATTTGTTGTGGTGTATTGTATTTGTTGTGGTAAATGGATGGTGGTGTATTGTATTTGTTGTGGTAAATGGATGGTGGTGTATTGTATTTGTTGTGGTGTATTGAATTTGTTGTGGTAAATGGATGGTGGTGTATCGTATTGTTGTGGTAAATGGAAGGTGGTGTATTGTATTTGTTGAGGTAAATGGATGGTGGTGTATTGTATTTGTTGTGGTAAATGGATGGTGGTGTATTGTATTTGTTGTGGTGTATTGTATTGTTGTGGTAAATGTATGGTATTGTATTTGTTGTGGTGTATTGTATTGTTGTGGTAAATGTATGGTGGTGTATTGTATTTGTTGTGGTAAATGGATGGTGGTGTATTGTATTTGTTGTGGTGTATTGTATTTGTTGTGGTGTATTGTATTTGTTGTGGTGTATTGTATTTGTTGTGGTAAATGGATGGTGGTGTATTGTATTTGTTGTGGTGTATTGTATTTGTTGTGGTAAATGGATGGTGGTGTATTGTATTTGTTGTGGTGTATTGTATTTGTTGTGGTGTATTGTATTTGTTGTGGTAAATGGATGGTGGTGTATTGTATTTGTTGTGGTGTATTGTATTTGTTGTGGTGTATTGTATTGTTGTGGTAAATGGATGGTGGTGTATTGTATTTGTTGTGGTAAATGGATGGTAGTGTATTGTATTTGTTGTGGTGTATTGTATTGTTGTGGTAAATGGATGGTGGTGTATCGTATTGTTGTGGTACATGGATGGTAGTGTATTGTATTGTTGTGGTAAATGGATGGTGGTGTATTGTATTGTTGTGGTAAATGGATGGTGGTGTATTGTATTTGTTGTGGTGTATTGTATTGTTGTGGTAAATGGATGGTGGTGTATTGTATTGTTGTGGTACATGGATGGTAGTGTATTGTATTTGTTGTGGTAAATGTATGGTGGTGTATTGTATTTGTTGTGGTGTATTGTATTGTTGTGGTACATGGATGGTAGTGTATTGTATTTGTTGTGGTAAATGTATGGTGGTGTATTGTATTTGTTGTGGTGTATTGTATTGTTGTGGTAAATGGATGGTGGTGTATTGTATTTGTTGTGGTAAATGGATGGTAGTGTATTGTATTTGTTGTGGTGTATTGTATTGTTGTGGTAAATGTATGGTGGTGTATTGTATTTGTCGTGGTGTATTGTATTGTTGTGGTAAATGTATGGTGGTGTATTGTATTTGTTGTGGTAAATGGATGGTAGTGTATTGTATTTGTTGTGGTGTATTGTATTGTTGTGGTAAATGGATGGTGGTGTATTGTATTGTTGTGGTAAATGGATGGTGGTGTATTGTATTTGTTGTGGTGTATTGTATTGTTGTGGTAAATGGATGGTGGTGTATTGTCTTTTTTGTGGTTCTCAATCAGGGACAGCTGTCTATCGTTGTCTCTGATTGGGCATCATATCGTATTGTATTCATCACAAATACAATACACCACCACCCATAGAATGCATAGAAACATAGAATGCCCACCCCACATCACACCCTGACCAAACCAAATAGAGAAATAAAACGTCTCTCTCTCAGGGCGTGACAGGTGGTGTATTGTATTTGTTGTGGTAAATGGATGGTGGTGTATTGTATTTGTTGTGGTGTATTGTATTTGTTGTGGTAAATGGATGGTGGTGTATTGTATTTGTTGTGGTGTATTGTATTTGTTGTGGTAAATGGATGGTGGTGTATTGTATTTGTTGTGGTAAATGGATGGTGGTGTATTGTATTTGTTGTGGTGT
The DNA here is from genome assembly GCF_045791955.1 of Oncorhynchus clarkii lewisi. Taxonomy (NCBI): domain Eukaryota; kingdom Metazoa; phylum Chordata; class Actinopteri; order Salmoniformes; family Salmonidae; genus Oncorhynchus; species Oncorhynchus clarkii. The sequence goes on from NC_092176.1 coordinate 23,573,394, forward strand.
ATTGTATTGTTGTGGTAAATGGATGGTGGTGTATTGTATTTGTTGTGGTGTATTGTATTGTTGTGGTAAATTGATAGTGGTGTATTGTATTTGTTGTGGTAAATGGATGGTGGTGTATTGTATTTGTTGTGGTAAATGGATGGTGGTGTATTGTATTTGTTGTGGTGTATTGTATTTGTTGTGGTAAATGGATGGTGGTGTATTGTATTTGTTGTGGTAAATGGATGGTGGTGTATTGTATTTGTTGTGGTGTATTGTATTTGTTGTGGTAAATGGATGGTGGTGTATTGTATTTGTTGTGGTGTATTGTATTTGTTGTGGTAAATGGATGGTGGTGTATTGTATGTGTTGTGGTGTATTGTATTTGTTGTGGGGTATTGTATTTGTTGTGGTAAATGGATGGTGGTGTATTGTATTTGTTGTGGTGTACTGTATTTGTTGTGGTAAATGGATGGTGGTGTATTGTATTTGTTGTGGTGTATTGTATTTGTTGTGGTGTATTGTATTTGTTGTGGTAAATTGATGGTGGTGTATTGTATTTGTTGTGGTGTATTGTATCTGTTGTGGTAAATGGATGGTGGTGTATTGTATTTGTTGTGTATTGTATTTGTTGTGGTACATGGATGGTAGTGTATTGTATTTGTTGTGGTAAATGGATGGTGGTGTATTGTATTTGTTGTGGTGTATTGTATTTGTTGTGGTAAATGGATGGTGGTGTTTTGTATTTGTTGTGGTGTATTGTATTTGTTGTGGTGTATTGTATTGTTGTGGTAAATGGATGGTGGTGTATTGTATTTGTTGTGGTGTATTGTATTTGTTGTGGTGTATTGTATTTGTTGTGGTGTATTGTATTTGTTGTGGTGTATTGTATTTGTTGTGGTGTATTGTATTTGTTGTGGTAAATGTATGGTGTTGTATTGTATTTGTTGTGGTGTATTGTATTTGTTGTGGTGTATTGTATTTGTTGTGGTGTATTGTATTGTTGTGGTAAATGGATGGTGGTGTATTGTATTTGTTGTGGTGTATTGTATTTGTTGTGGTGTATTGTATTTGTTGTGGTAAATGGATGGTGGTGTATTGTATTTGTTGTGGTGTATTGTATTTGTTGTGGTGTATTGTATTTGTTGTGGTGTATCGTATTTGTTGTGGTAAATGGATGGTGGTGTATTGTATTTGTTGTGGTGTATTGTATTTGTTGTGGTGTATTGTATTTGTTGTGGTGTATTGTATTTGTTGTGGTGTATCATATTTGTTGTGGTAAATGGATGGTGGTGTATTGTATTTGTTGTGGTAAATGGATGGTGGTGTATTGTATTTTTTGTGGTAAATGGATGGTGGTGTATTGTATTTGTTGTGGTGTATTGTATTTGTTGTGGTAAATGGATGGTGGTGTATTGTATTTGTTGTGGTAAATGGATGGTGGTGTATTGTATTTGCTCTGGTGTATTGTATTTGTTGTGGTAAATGGATGGTGGTGTATTGTATTTGTTGTGGTAAATGTATGGTGGTGTATTGTATTTGTTGTGGTAAATGGATGGTGGTGTATTGTATTTGTTGTGGTGTATTGTATTGTTGTGGTAAATGGATGGTGGTGTATTGTATTGTTGTGGTGTATTGTATTTGTTGTGGTAAATGTATGGTGGTGTATTGTATTTGTTGTGGTGTATTGTATTGTTGTGGTAAATGGATGGTGGTGTATTGTATTGTTGTGGTGTATTGTATTTGTTGTGGCAAATGTATGGTGGTGTATTGTATTTGTTGTGGTGTATTGTATTTGTTGTGGTAAATGGATGGTGGTGTATTGTATTTGTTGTGGTGTATTGTATTTGTTGTGGTAAATAGATGGTGGTGTATTGTATTTGTTGTGGTAAATGGATGGTAGTGTATTGTATTTGTTGTGGTAAATGGATGGTAGTGTATTGTATTTGTTGTGGTGTATTGTATTGTTGTGGTAAATGGATGGTGGTGTATTGTATTTGTTGTGGTGTATTGTATTTGTTGTGGTAAATGGATGGTGGTGTATTGTATTTGTTGTGGTGTATTGTATTTGTTGTGGTAAATGTATGGTGGTGTACTGTATTTGTTGTGGTAAATGGATGGTGGTGTATTGTATTTGTTGTGGTGTATTGTATTGTTGTGGTAAATGGATGATGGTGTATTGTATTTGTTGTGGTGTATTGTATTGTTGTGGTAAATGGATGGTGGTGTATTGTATTTGTTGTGTTAAATGGATGGTGGTGTATTGTATTTGTTGTGGTGTATTGTATTGTTGTGGTAAATGGATGGTGGTGTATTGTATTTGTTGTGGTAAATGGATGGTGGTGTATTGTATTTGTTGTGGTGTATTGTATTGTTGTGGTAAATGGATGGTGGTTTATTGTATTTGTTGTGGTGTATTGTATTTGTTGTGGTGTATTGTATTGTTGTGGTAAATGGATGGTGGTGTATTGTATTTGTTGTGGTAAATGGATGGTGGTGTATTGTATTTGTTGTGGTGTATTGTATTTGTTGTGGTAAATGGATGGTGGTGTATTGTATTTGTTGTGGTGTATTGTATTGTTGTGGTAAATGGATGGTGGTGTATTGTATTTGTTGTGGTGTATTGTATTTGTTGTGGTGTATTGTATTTGTTGTGGTACATGGATGGTAGTGTATTGTATTGTTGTGGTAAATGGATGGTGGTGTATTGTATTTGTTGTGGTGTATTGTATTGTTGTGGTAAATGGATGGTGGTGTATTGTATTTGTTGTGGTGTATTGTATTGTTGTGGTAAATGGATGGTGGTGTATTGTATTTGTTTTGGTGTATTGTATTGTTGTGGTAAATGGATGGTGGTGTATTGTATTTGTTGTGGTGTATTGTATTGTTGTGGTAAATGGATGGTGGTGTATTGTATTTGTTGTGGTGTATTGTATTGTTGTGGTAAATGGATGGTGGTGTATTGTATTTGTTGTGGTAAATGGATGGTGGTGTATTGTATTTGTTGTGGTGTATTGTATTTGTTGTGGTGTATTGTATTTGTTGTGGTGTATTGTATTTGTTGTGGTAAATGGATGGTGGTGTATTGTATTTGTTGTGGTGTATTGTATTTGTTGTGGTAAATGGATGGTGGTGTATTGTATTTGTTGTGGTGTATTGTATTTGTTGTGGTGTATTGTATTTGTTGTGGTAAATGGATGGTGGTGTATTGTATTTGTTGTGGTGTATTGTATTTGTTGTGGTGTATTGTATTGTTGTGGTAAATGGATGGTGGTGTATTGTATTTGTTGTGGTAAATGGATGGTGGTGTATTGTATTGTTTTGGTACATGGATGGTAGTGTATTGTATTGTTGTGGTAAATGGATGGTGGTGTATTGTATTGTTGTGGTAAATGGATGGTGGTGTATTGTATTGTTGTGGTAAATGGATGGTGGTGTATTGTATTTGTTGTGGTGTATTGTATTGTTGTGGTAAATGGATGGTGGTGTATTGTATTGTTGTGGTACATGGATGGTAGTGTATTGTATTTGTTGTGGTAAATGTATGGTGGTGTATTGTATTTGTTGTGGTGTATTGTATTGTTGTGGTACATGGATGGTAGTGTATTGTATTTGTTGTGGTAAATGTATGGTGGTGTATTGTATTTGTTGTGGTGTATTGTATTGTTGTGGTAAATGGATGGTGGTGTATTGTATTTGTTGTGGTAAATGGATGGTAGTGTATTGTATTTGTTGTGGTGTATTGTATTGTTGTGGTAAATGTATGGTGGTGTATTGTATTTGTCGTGGTGTATTGTATTGTTGTGGTAAATGTATGGTGGTGTATTGTATTTGTTGTGGTAAATGGATGGTAGTGTATTGTATTTGTTGTGGTGTATTGTATTGTTGTGGTAAATGGATGGTGGTGTATTGTATTGTTGTGGTAAATGGATGGTGGTGTATTGTATTTGTTGTGGTGTATTGTATTGTTGTGGTAAATGGATGGTGGTGTATTGTCTTTTTTGTGGTTCTCAATCAGGGACAGCTGTCTATCGTTGTCTCTGATTGGGCATCATATCGTATTGTATTCATCACAAATACAATACACCACCACCCATAGAATGCATAGAAACATAGAATGCCCACCCCACATCACACCCTGACCAAACCAAATAGAGAAATAAAACGTCTCTCTCTCAGGGCGTGACAGGTGGTGTATTGTATTTGTTGTGGTAAATGGATGGTGGTGTATTGTATTTGTTGTGGTGTATTGTATTTGTTGTGGTAAATGGATGGTGGTGTATTGTATTTGTTGTGGTGTATTGTATTTGTTGTGGTAAATGGATGGTGGTGTATTGTATTTGTTGTGGTAAATGGATGGTGGTGTATTGTATTTGTTGTGGTAAATGGATGGTGGTGTATTGTATTTGTTGTGGTGTATTGTATTTGTTGTGGTAAATGGATGGTGGTGTATTGTATTTGTTGTGGTGTTTTGTATTGTTGTGGTAAATGGATGGTGGTGTATTGTATTTGTTGTGGTGTATTGTATTGTTGTGGTAAATGGATAGTGGTGTATTGTATTTGTTGTGGTAAATGGATGGTGGTGTATTGTATTTGTTGTGGTAAATGGATGGTGGTGTATTGTATTTGTTGTGGTGTATTGTATTTGTTGTGGTAAATGGATGGTGGTGTATTGTATTTGTTGTGGTAAATGGATGGTGGTGTATTGTATTAGTTGTGGTGTATTGTATGTGTTGTGGTAAATGGATGGTGGTGTATTGTATTTGTTGTGGTGTATTGTATTTGTTGTGGTAAATGGATGGTGGTGTATTGTATGTGTTGTGGTGTATTGTATTTGTTGTGGGGTATTGTATTTGTTGTGGTAAATGGATGGTGGTGTATTGTATTTGTTGTGGTGTACTGTATTTGTTGTGGTAAATGGATGGTGGTGTATTGTATTTGTTGTGGTGTATTGTATTTGTTGTGGTGTATTGTATTTGTTGTGGTAAATTGATGGTGGTGTATTGTATTTGTTGTGGTGTATTGTATCTGTTGTGGTAAATGGATGGTGGTGTATTGTATTTGTTGTGTATTGTATTTGTTGTGGTACATGGATGGTAGTGTATTGTATTTGTTGTGGTAAATGGATGGTGGTGTATTGTATTTGTTGTGGTGTATTGTATTTGTTGTGGTAAATGGATGGTGGTGTTTTGTATTTGTTGTGGTGTATTGTATTTGTTGTGGTGTATTGTATTGTTGTGGTAAATGGATGGTGGTGTATTGTATTTGTTGTGGTGTATTGTATTTGTTGTGGTGTATTGTATTTGTTGTGGTGTATTGTATTTGTTGTGGTGTATTGTATTTGTTGTGGTAAATGTATGGTGTTGTATTGTATTTGTTGTGGTGTATTGTATTTGTTGTGGTGTATTGTATTTGTTGTGGTGTATTGTATTTGTTGTGGTGTATTGTATTTGTTGTGGTAAATGGATGGTGGTGTATTGTATTTGTTGTGGTGTATTGTATTTGTTGTGGTAAATGGATGGTGGTGTATTGTATTTGTTGTGGTGTATTGTATTTGTTGTGGTGTATTGTATTTGTTGTGGTAAATGGATGGTGGTGTATTGTATTTGTTGTGGTGTATTGTATTTGTTGTGGTGTATTGTATTGTTGTGGTAAATGGATGGTGGTGTATTGTATTTGTTGTGGTAAATGGATGGTAGTGTATTGTATTTGTTGTGGTGTATTGTATTGTTGTGGTAAATGGATGGTGGTGTATTGTATTGTTGTGGTACATGGATGGTAGTGTATTGTATTGTTGTGGTAAATGGATGGTGGTGTATTGTATTGTTGTGGTAAATGTATGGTGGTGTATTGTATTTGTTGTGGTGTATTGTATTGTTGTGGTACATGGATGGTAGTGTATTGTATTTGTTGTGGTAAATGTATGGTGGTGTATTGTATTTGTTGTGGTGTATTGTATTGTTGTGGTAAATGGATGGTGGTGTATTGTATTTGTTGTGGTAAATGGATGGTAGTGTATTGTATTTGTTGTGGTGTATTGTATTGTTGTGGTAAATGTATGGTGGTGTATTGTATTTGTCGTGGTGTATTGTATTGTTGTGGTAAATGTATGGTGGTGTATTGTATTTGTTGTGGTAAATGGATGGTAGTGTATTGTATTTGTTGTGGTGTATTGTATTGTTGTGGTAAATGGATGGTGGTGTATTGTATTGTTGTGGTAAATGGATGGTGGTGTATTGTATTTGTTGTGGTGTATTGTATTGTTGTGGTAAATGGATGGTGGTGTATTGTCTTTTTTGTGGTTCTCAATCAGGGACAGCTGTCTATCGTTGTCTCTGATTGGGCATCATATCGTATTGTATTCATCACAAATACAATACACCACCACCCATAGAATGCATAGAAACATAGAATGCCCACCCCACATCACACCCTGACCAAACCAAATAGAGAAATAAAACGTCTCTCTCTCAGGGCGTGACAGGTGGTGTATTGTATTTGTTGTGGTAAATGGATGGTGGTGTATTGTATTTGTTGTGGTGTATTGTATTTGTTGTGGTAAATGGATGGTGGTGTATTGTATTTGTTGTGGTGTATTGTATTTGTTGTGGTAAATGGATGGTGGTGTATTGTATTTGTTGTGGTAAATGGATGGTGGTGTATTGTATTTGTTGTGGTGTATTGTATTGTTGTGGTAAATGGATGGTGGTGTATTGTATTTGTTGTGGTGTATTGTATTGTTGTGGTAAATGGATAGTGGTGTATTGTATTTGTTGTGGTAAATGGATGGTGGTGTATTGTATTTGTTGTGGTAAATGGATGGTGGTGTATTGTATTTGTTGTGGTGTATTGTATTTGTTGTGGTAAATGGATGGTGGTGTATTGTATTTGTTGTGGTAAATGGATGGTGGTGTATTGTATTTGTTGTGGTGTATTGTATTTGTTGTGGTAAATGGATGGTGGTGTATTGTATTTGTTGTGGTAAATGGATGGTGGTGTATTGTATGTGTTGTGGTGTATTGTATTTGTTGTGGGGTATTGTATTTGTTGTGGTAAATGGATGGTGGTGTATTGTATTTGTTGTGGTGTACTGTATTTGTTGTGGTAAATGGATGGTGGTGTATTGTATTTGTTGTGGTGTATTGTATTTGTTGTGGTGTATTGTATTTGTTGTGGTAAATTGATGGTGGTGTATTGTATTTGTTGTGGTGTATTGTATCTGTTGTGGTAAATGGATGGTGGTGTATTGTATTTGTTGTGTATTGTATTTGTTGTGGTACATGGATGGTAGTGTATTGTATTTGTTGTGGTAAATGGATGGTGGTGTATTGTATTTGTTGTGGTGTATTGTATTTGTTGTGGTAAATGGATGGTGGTGTTTTGTATTTGTTGTGGTGTATTGTATTTGTTGTGGTGTATTGTATTGTTGTGGTAAATGGATGGTGGTGTATTGTATTTGTTGTGGTGTATTGTATTTGTTGTGGTGTATTGTATTTGTTGTGGTGTATTGTATTTGTTGTGGTGTATTGTATTTGTTGTGGTAAATGTATGGTGTTGTATTGTATTTGTTGTGGTGTATTGTATTTGTTGTGGTGTATTGTATTTGTTGTGGTGTATTGTATTGTTGTGGTAAATGGATGGTGGTGTATTGTATTTGTTGTGGTGTATTGTATTTGTTGTGGTGTATTGTATTTGTTGTGGTAAATGGATGGTGGTGTATTGTATTTGTTGTGGTGTATTGTATTTGTTGTGGTGTATTGTATTTGTTGTGGTTTATCGTATTTGTTGTGGTAAATGGATGGTGGTGTATTGTATTTGTTGTGGTGTATTGTATTTGTTGTGGTGTATTGTATTTGTTGTGGTGTATTGTATTTGTTGTGGTGTATCATATTTGTTGTGGTAAATGGATGGTGGTGTATTGTATTTGTTGTGGTAAATGGATGGTGGTGTATTGTATTTTTTGTGGTAAATGGATGGTGGTGTATTGTATTTGTTGTGGTGTATTGTATTTGTTGTGGTAAATGGATGGTGGTGTATTGTATTTGTTGTGGTAAATGGATGGTGGTGTATTGTATTTGCTGTGGTGTATTGTATTTGTTGTGGTAAATGGATGGTGGTGTATTGTATTTGTTGTGGTAAATGTATGGTGGTGTATTGTATTTGTTGTGGTAAATGGATGGTGGTGTATTGTATTTGTTGTGGTGTATTGTATTGTTGTGGTAAATGGATGGTGGTGTATTGTATTGTTGTGGTGTATTGTATTTGTTGTGGTAAATGTATGGTGGTGTATTGTATTTGTTGTGGTGTATTGTATTGTTGTGGTAAATGGATGGTGGTGTATTGTATTGTTGTGGTGTATTGTATTTGTTGTGGCAAATGTATGGTGGTGTATTGTATTTGTTGTGGTGTATTGTATTTGTTGTGGTAAATGGATGGTGGTGTATTGTATTTGTTGTGGTAAATGGATGGTAGTGTATTGTATTTGTTGTGGTGTATTGTATTGTTGTGGTAAATGGATGATGGTGTATTGTATTTGTTGTGGTGTATTGTATTGTTGTGGTAAATGGATGGTGGTGTATTGTATTTGTTGTGTTAAATGGATGGTGGTGTATTGTATTTGTTGTGGTGTATTGTATTTGTTGTGGTGTATTGTATTGTTGTGGTAAATGGATGGTGGTGTATTGTATTTGTTGTGGTAAATGGATGGTGGTGTATTGTATTTGTTGTGGTGTATTGTATTGTTGTGGTAAATGGATGGTGGTTTATTGTATTTGTTGTGGTGTATTGTATTTGTTGTGGTGTATTGTATTGTTGTGGTAAATGGATGGTGGTGTATTGTATTTGTTGTGGTAAATGGATGGTGGTGTATTGTATTTGTTGTGGTGTATTGTATTTGTTGTGGTAAATGGATGGTGGTGTATTGTATTTGTTGTGGTGTATTGTATTGTTTTGGTAAATGGATGGTGGTGTATTGTATTTGTTGTGGTGTATTGTATTTGTTGTGGTAAATGGATGGTGGTGTATTGTATTTGTTGTGGTGTATTGTATTTGTTGTGGTAAATGGATGGTGGTGTATTGTATTTGTTGTGGTGTATTGTATTGTTTTGGTAAATGGATGGTGGTGTATTGTATTTGTTGTGGTGTATTGTATTTGTTGTGGTACATGGATGGTAGTGTATTGTATTGTTGTGGTAAATGGATGGTGGTGTATTGTATTTGTTGTGGTGTATTGTATTGTTGTGGTAAATGGATGGTGGTGTATTGTATTTGTTGTGGTGTATTGTATTGTTGTGGTAAATGGATGGTGGTGTATTGTATTTGTTTTGGTGTATTGTATTGTTGTGGTAAATGGATGGTGGTGTATTGTATTTGTTGTGGTGTATTGTATTGTTGTGGTAAATGGATGGTGGTGTATTGTATTTGTTGTGGTGTATTGTATTGTTGTGGTAAATGGATGGTGGTGTATTGTATTTGTTGTGGTAAATGGATGGTGGTGTATTGTATTTGTTGTGGTGTATTGTATTTGTTGTGGTGTATTGTATTTGTTGTGGTGTATTGTATTTGTTGTGGTAAATGGATGGTGGTGTATTGTATTTGTTGTGGTGTATTGTATTTGTTGTGGTAAATGGATGGTGGTGTATTGTATTTGTTGTGGTGTATTGTATTTGTTGTGGTGTATTGTATTTGTTGTGGTAAATGGATGGTGGTGTATTGTATTTGTTGTGGTGTATTGTATTTGTTGTGGTGTATTGTATTGTTGTAGTAAATGGATGGTGGTGTATTGTATTTGTTGTGGTAAATGGATGGTAGTGTATTGTATTTGTTGTGGTGTATTGTATTGTTGTGGTAAATGGATGGTGGTGTATTGTATTGTTGTGGTACATGGATGGTAGTGTATTGTATTGTTGTGGTAAATGGATGGTGGTGTATTGTATTGTTGTGGTAAATGGATGGTGGTGTATTGTATTTGTTGTGGTGTATTGTATTGTTGTGGTAAATGGATGGTGGTGTATTGTATTGTTGTGGTACATGGATGGTAGTGTATTGTATTTGTTGTGGTAAATGTATGGTGGTGTATTGTATTTGTTGTGGTGTATTGTATTGTTGTGGTACATGGATTTTAGTGTATTGTATTTGTTGTGGTAAATGTATGGTGGTGTATTGTATTTGTTGTGGTGTATTGTATTGTTGTGGTAAATGGATGGTGGTGTATTGTATTTGTTGTGGTAAATGGATGGTAGTGTATTGTATTTGTTGTGGTGTATTGTATTGTTGTGGTAAATGTATGGTGGTGTATTGTATTTGTCGTGGTGTATTGTATTGTTGTGGTAAATGTATGGTGGTGTATTGTATTTGTTGTGGTAAATGGATGGTAGTGTATTGTATTTGTTGTGGTGTATTGTATTGTTGTGGTAAATGGATGGTGGTGTATTGTATTGTTGTGGTAAATGGATGGTGGTGTATTGTATTTGTTGTGGTGTATTGTATTGTTGTGGTAAATGGATGGTGGTGTATTGTCTTTTTTGTGGTTCTCAATCAGGGACAGCTGTCTATCGTTGTCTCTGATTGGACATCATATCGTATTGTATTCATCACAAATACAATACACCACCACCCATAGAATGCATAGAAACATAGAATGCCCACCCCACATCACACCCTGACCAAACCAAATAGAGAAATAAAACGTCTCTCTCTCAGGGCGTGACAGGTGGTGTATTGTATTTGTTGTGGTAAATGGATGGTGGTGTATTGTATTTGTTGTGGTGTATTGTATTTGTTGTGGTAAATGGATGGTGGTGTATTGTATTTGTTGTGGTGTATTGTATTTGTTGTGGTAAATGGATGGTGGTGTATTGTATTTGTTGTGGTAAATGGATGGTGGTGTATTGTATTTGTTGTGGTAAATGGATGGTGGTGTATTGTATTTGTTGTGGTGTATTGTATTTGTTGTGGTAAATGGATGGTGGTGTATTGTATTTGTTGTGGTGTTTTGTATTGTTGTGGTAAATGGATGGTGGTGTATTGTATTTGTTGTGGTGTATTGTATTGTTGTGGTAAATGGATAGTGGTGTATTGTATTTGTTGTGGTAAATGGATGGTGGTGTATTGTATTTGTTGTGGTAAATGGATGGTGGTGTATTGTATTTGTTGTGGTGTATTGTATTTGTTGTGGTAAATGGATGGTGGTGTATTGTATTTGTTGTGGTAAATGGATGGTGGTGTATTGTATTTGTTGTGGTGTATTGTATGTGTTGTGGTAAATGGATGGTGGTGTATTGTATTTGTTGTGGTGTATTGTATTTGTTGTGGTAAATGGATGGTGGTGTATTGTATGTGTTGTGGTGTATTGTATTTGTTGTGGGGTATTGTATTTGTTGTGGTAAATGGATGGTGGTGTATTGTATTTGTTGTGGTGTACTGTATTTGTTGTGGTAAATGGATGGTGGTGTATTGTATTTGTTGTGGTGTATTGTATTTGTTGTGGTGTATTGTATTTGTTGTGGTAAATTGATGGTGGTGTATTGTATTTGTTGTGGTGTATTGTATCTGTTGTGGTAAATGGATGGTGGTGTATTGTATTTGTTGTGTATTGTATTTGTTGTGGTACATGGATGGTAGTGTATTGTATTTGTTGTGGTAAATGGATGGTGGTGTATTGTATTTGTTGTGGTGTATTGTATTTGTTGTGGTAAATGGATGGTGGTGTTTTGTATTTGTTGTGGTGTATTGTATTTGTTGTGGTGTATTGTATTGTTGTGGTAAATGGATGGTGGTGTATTGTATTTGTTGTGGTGTATTGTATTTGTTGTGGTGTATTGTATTTGTTGTGGTGTATTGTATTTGTTGTGGTGTATTGTATTTGTTGTGGTAAATGTATGGTGTTGTATTGTATTTGTTGTGGTGTATTGTATTTGTTGTGGTGTATTGTATTTGTTGTGGTGTATTGTATTGTTGTGGTAAATGGATGGTGGTGTATTGTATTTGTTGTGGTGTATTGTATTTGTTGTGGTGTATTGTATTTGTTGTGGTAAATGGATGGTGGTGTATTGTATTTGTTGTGGTGTATTGTATTTGTTGTGGTGTATTGTATTTGTTGTGGTGTATCGTATTTGTTGTGGTAAATGGATGGTGGTGTATTGTATTTGTTGTGGTGTATTGTATTTGTTGTGGTGTATTGTATTTGTTGTGGTGTATTGTATTTGTTGTGGTGTATCGTATTTGTTGTAGTAAATGGATGGTAGTGTATTGTATTGTTGTGGTAAATGTATGGTGGTGTATTGTATTTGTTGTGGTGTATCGTATTTGTTGTGGTAAATGGATGGTGGTGTATTGTATTTGTTGTGGTGTATTGTATTTGTTGTGGTGTATTGTATTTGTTGTGGTGTATTGTATTGTATTTTTTGTGGTAAATGGATGGTGGTGTATTGTATTTGTTGTGGTGTATTGTATTTGTTGTGGTAAATGGATGGTGGTGTATTGTATTTGTTGTGGTAAATGGATGGTGGTGTATTGTATTTGCTGTGGTGTATTGTATTTGTTGTGGTAAATGGATGGTGGTGTATTGTATTTGTTGTGGTAAATGTATGGTGGTGTATTGTATTTGTTGTGGTAAATGGATGGTGGTGTATTGTATTTGTTGTGGTGTATTGTATTGTTGTGGTAAATGGATGGTGGTGTATTGTATTGTTGTGGTGTATTGTATTTGTTGTGGTAAATGTATGGTGGTGTATTGTATTTGTTGTGGTGTATTGTATTGTTGTGGTAAATGGATGGTGGTGTATTGTATTGTTGTGGTGTATTGTATTTGTTGTGGCAAATGTATGGTGGTGTATTGTATTTGTTGTGGTGTATTGTATTTGTTGTGGTAAATGGATGGTGGTGTATTGTATTTGTTGTGGTGTATTGTATTTGTTGTGGTGTATTGTATTTGTTGTGGTGTATCGTATTTGTTGTGGTAAATGGATGGTGGTGTATTGTATTTGTTGTGGTGTATTGTATTTGTTGTGGTGTATTGTATTTGTTGTGGTGTATTGTATTTGTTGTGGTGTATCGTATTTGTTGTAGTAAATGGATGGTAGTGTATTGTATTGTTGTGGTAAATGTATGGTGGTGTATTGTATTTGTTGTGGTGTATCGTATTTGTTGTGGTAAATGGATGGTGGTGTATTGTATTTGTTGTGGTGTATTGTATTTGTTGTGGTGTATTGTATTTGTTGTGGTGTATTGTATTTGTTGTGGTAAATGGATGGTGGTGTATTGTATTTTTTGTGGTAAATGGATGGTGGTGTATTGTATTTGTTGTGGTGTATTGTATTTGTTGTGGTAAATGGATGGTGGTGTATTGTATTTGTTGTGGTAAATGGATGGTGGTGTATTGTATTTGCTGTGGTGTATTGTATTTGTTGTGGTAAATGGATGGTGGTGTATTGTATTTGTTGTGGTAAATGTATGGTGGTGTATTGTATTTGTTGTGGTAAATGGATGGTGGTGTATTGTATTTGTTGTGGTGTATTGTATTGTTGTGGTAAATGGATGGTGGTGTATTGTATTGTTGTGGTGTATTGTATTTGTTGTGGTAAATGTATGGTGGTGTATTGTATTTGTTGTGGTGTATTGTATTGTTGTGGTAAATGGATGGTGGTGTATTGTATTGTTGTGGTGTATTGTATTTGTTGTGGCAAATGTATGGTGGTGTATTGTATTTGTTGTGGTGTATTGTATTTGTTGTGGTAAATGGATTGTGGTGTATTGTATTTGTTGTGGTGTATTGTATTTGTTGTGGTAAATAGATGGTGGTGTATTGTATTTGTTGTGGTAAATGGATGGTAGTGTATTGTATTTGTTGTGGTGTATTGTATTGTTGTGGTAAATGGATGGTGGTGTATTGTATTTGTTGTGGTGTATTGTATTTGTTGTGGTAAATGGATGGTGGTGTATTGTATTTGTTGTGGTGTATTGTATTTGTTGTGGTAAATGTATGGTGGTGTACTGTATTTGTTGTGGTAAATGGATGGTGGTGTATTGTATTTGTTGTGGTGTATTGTATTGTTGTGGTTAATGGATGATGGTGTATTGTATTTGTTGTGGTGTATTGTATTGTTGTGGTAAATGGATGGTGGTGTATTGTATTTGTTGTGTTAAATGGATGGTGGTGTATTGTATTTGTTGTGGTGTATTGTATTTGTTGTGGTGTATTGTATTGTTGTGGTAAATGGATGGTGGTGTATTGTATTTGTTGTGGTAAATGGATGGTGGTGTATTGTATTTGTTGTGGTGTATTGTATTGTTGTGGTAAATGGATGGTGGTTTATTGTATTTGTTGTGGTGTATTGTATTTGTTGTGGTGTATTGTATTGTTGTGGTAAATGGATGGTGGTGTATTGTATTTGTTGTGGTAAATGGATGGTGGTGTATTGTATTTGTTGTGGTGTATTGTATTTGTTGTGGTAAATGGATGGTGGTGTATTGTATTTGTTGTGGTGTATTGTATTGTTGTGGTAAATGGATGGTGGTGTATTGTATTTGTTGTGGTGTATTGTATTGTTGTGGTAAATGGATGGTGGTGTATTGTATTTGTTGTGGTGTATTGTATTTGTTGTGGTAAATGGATGGTGGTGTATTGTATTTGTTGTGGTGTATTGTATTTGTTGTGGTAAATGTATGGTGGTGTACTGTATTTGTTGTGGTAAATGGATGGTGGTGTATTGTATTTGTTGTGGTGTATTGTATTGTTGTGGTAAATGGATGATGGTGTATTGTATTTGTTGTGGTGTATTGTATTGTTGTGGTAAATGGATGGTGGTGTATTGTATTTGTTGTGTTAAATGGATGGTGGTGTATTGTATTTGTTGTGGTGTATTGTATTTGTTGTGGTGTATTGTATTGTTGTGGTAAATGGATAGTGGTGTATTGTATTTGTTGTGGTAAATGGATGGTGGTGTATTGTATTTGTTGTGGTGTATTGTATTGTTGTGGTAAATGGATGGTGGTTTATTGTATTTGTTGTGGTGTATTGTATTTGTTGTGGTGTATTGTATTGTTGTGGTAAATGGATGGTGGTGTATTGTATTTGTTGTGGTAAATGGATGGTGGTGTATTGTATTTGTTGTGGTGTATTGTATTTGTTGTGGTAAATGGATGGTGGTGTATTGTATTTGTTGTGGTGTATTGTATTGTTGTGGTAAATGGATGGTGGTGTATTGTATTTGTTGTGGTGTATTGTATTTGTTGTGGTGTATTGTATTTGTTGTGGTACATGGATGGTAGTGTATTGTATTGTTGTGGTAAATGGATGGTGGTGTATTGTATTTGTTGTGGTGTATTGTATTGTTGTGGTAAATGGATGGTGGTGTATTGTATTTGTTGTGGTGTATTGTATTGTTGTGGTAAATGGATGGTGGTGTATTGTATTTGTTTTGGTGTATTGTATTGTTGTGGTAAATGGATGGTGGTGTATTGTATTTGTTGTGGTGTATTGTATTGTTGTGGTAAATGGATGGTGGTGTATTGTATTTGTTGTGGTGTATTGTATTGTTGTGGTAAATGGATGGTGGTGTATTGTATTTGTTGTGGTGTATTGTATTTGTTGTGGTAAATGGATGGTGGTGTATTGTATTTATTGTGGTAATGAGGTTTCATTGATTCAAAAACTCCATTGCTTCAACCTTCCTTAATTGAAGTAGTGCCTAAATGTAATGATGTGCAGTATATGCGACAAGAATACTATATCAAATAAGGGTAGTACAGATAGTATTTGTACAATGTGGGGCGGCAGGTAGCCTAGTGGTTAGAGTGTTGGGCCAGTATCAGAAAGGTTGCTATATCGAATCCCCAAGCTGACAAGGTAAAAATCTGTCATTCTGTCCCTGAACAAGGCAGTTAACTGTTCCTAAGAATTTGTTCTTAACTGACTTGCCTAGTTAAAGGTTAAATAAATGAATGTGCGTATATAGTGCATTGGAAAAGCCAATTGTGTCAGCTACATTAGGCTTTCCCCTTGTACTATGATAGGACTATTACGAAGTATTAAAACCCAATTTGGATAATCCCAAGTAGATGGTTTGTAGATGTTCACAATAACTGTCAACGTTTCAACTAACTATCCACTTGCCCTAAACCTAAACTTAACCTTAGCAAGCAGTTGCTTATCAACAGATTTGTTGATAGTATGACCATCTAAATAAAGTGTGACCTAAGTATTCTCCCAAAATCAAATGATGGCCTAGAAATGAGAAATTGCTCAAGGCCATAAGGATTTCAATCTCTGTCCAATCTCAAGTGTGTGTATTCATTTGGGTCCTACAGTAGAAAGCCTACTCTTCAAATATTCTAAGGACATTTAATGGAGAATTTCCATGACTCAACTGTAGCGTCATGTTGCCTCTTCCTTCTGCATGTTACAACCAGTAGGTCTATCCTGAGCCCAAACAGTGGTTTCCAATCCATTTAATTGTGGAGTGGAGGTATGTTTTTTATCACAGCTAGATTATAAATCAGGAGTGAGAGATCATCAGGCTAATAATCTCGGTCTTGTGACCAAATGTAATAGATCACTCACATGTGACTCAGGTCAGGTGACCGTTCACCATGGCAACTTAACTGGTTAAACCAGAACCTCATCCCCACATGATTCATGACTACAGTCTATGTACAGTAGGATTACAGTAGGTGTGTTATTCCTCTCAAAGAGTAAGCATTACACCAGATAGCATATACAGTAGCCTTTAAGAGCATTTGGTATACAGAGTAGCCTACAATTACGCATTGGCTTGGCAGCACAGTCTTGTGTTATCCAGAGTCCTCAGTGTCATACAAGGCAATACATGAGTCAAATACCTTTTTGAATGGAGATACAGTCTTTATTGTTACAAGCCGAGGGTAAAGCGCGTGTGTGTGTGAACATTACTGAACCTGGACGGCATGAGTATCTCACCCCTTTCCTTTTCAGATTCCTAAAAAGTAAGTTATATTCACTCACTGTAATACACTTTGGATGAAAGTTAAATTATATTATAATATCCCTTCTATTGAAAAAAAGTAAACATTTTCTCTATGTAGCCTACATAATATCCTGAAATGCACTTTTCACCTCCTGAAATGCACTTTTCATGTCATCAGAGACATGCCGTCATCAGCAGATCTATGCGTTGAAAGCCCAATCTTCTTTCAACAATGTCTCAAAA
The DNA here is from genome assembly GCF_045791955.1 of Oncorhynchus clarkii lewisi. Taxonomy (NCBI): domain Eukaryota; kingdom Metazoa; phylum Chordata; class Actinopteri; order Salmoniformes; family Salmonidae; genus Oncorhynchus; species Oncorhynchus clarkii. The sequence continues at coordinate 23,590,559 of NC_092176.1, forward strand.
CGGGCTGCACCCACTCCACACTTGTTGTCACCTTAGGATGCCACCATAGAGAAGAAACTGAGTTTTGGATTGAAGGAGAAGATTCAGGAGAGTGAAAAAGAGGTGGAAAGGGGAAGGAGGAAATGGAAAAGAAAAAGAGGGAGAGAGAAAGGAAGTACATGGAGAAGAGGGTGAAGAAGGAAATGGAGCAGATGAGAGAGTGAGAAGGATAATGGAAGGAGGGGAGTAGAGAACAAAGGAAGAGAAGGAAGTATATGAGGAGGCATTAATGGAGCTGGAGAAAGACCAAAAAAGACTGGAAAGTGTAATACAGAATCTGGGGGACGTGATGGACAGCGTAGCGATGGCAAGGGATTCCCTCAGAAAGAGCAAAGAGAGAGAGCAGGAGGACGATGAGAGAACAATAAAATAAATGCAGGATGAGAGGAGGGAGTTGAAGACTTTTCAAGAAAAAGTGCAAGAAAACAGGATGGAAAATACAGGTACAGACACTTCACATAACGAGAATTTGGGTGAACTAACTTCTGTAATTACCTCAACGGTAGTCTATAAGAGAATGATATTGACACCCTTGTTTGTGTACTGCACAACACCAGCGTCATATGAATAGAATACTATACAAGTACCTACAGTTGAAATGGAAAGTTTACGTACACTTAGGTTAGTCATTAAAACTTGTTTTTCAACCACTCCACAAATTTCTTGTTAACAAACTGTAGTTTTGGTAAGTCGGTTAGAACATCTAATTTGTGCATGACAAGTAATTTTTCCAACAATTGTTTAGACAGATTATGTCACTTATAATTCACTGTATCACAATTCCAGTGGGTCAGAATTTTACATACACTAAGTTGACTGTGCCTTTAAACAGCTTGGAAAATTCCAGAAAACTATGTCATGGCTTTAGAAGCTTCTGATAGGCTAATTGAAATCATTTGAGTCCATTGGAGATGTACCTGTGGATGTATTTCAAAGGCCTACCTTCAAACTCAGTGCCTCTTTGCTTGACATCATGGGAAAATCAAAAGAAATCAGCCAAATTGTAGACCTCCACGAGTCTGGTTCATCCTTGGGAAGAATTTCCAAATGCCTGAAGGTACCACGTTCATCTGTACAAACAATAAAACGCAAGTATAAACACCATGGGACCACACAGCCATCATACCGCTCAGGAAGGAGACGTATTCTGTCTCCTAGAGATGCACCTACTTTGGTGCGAAAAGTACAAATCAATCCCAGAACAACAGTAAAGGACCTTGTGAAGATGCTGGAGGAAACGGGTACAAAAGTATCTATATCCACAGTAAAACGAGCCCTATATCGACATAACCTGAAAGGCCGCTCAGCAAGGAAGAAGCCACTGCTCCAAAACCGCCATAAAAAAGCCAGACTACGGTGTTGCAACTGTACATGGGGACAAGGATCGTACTTTTTGGAGAAATGTCCTCTGATCTGATGAAACAAAAATATAACTGTCTGGCCATAATGACCATCTGGAGGAAAAGGGGGAGGCTTGCAAGCCGAAGAACACCATCCCAGCCCTGAAGCACGTGGGTGGCAGCATCATGTTGTGGGGGTGCTTTGCTGCAGGAGGGACTGGTGCAATTCACAAAATAGATGGCATTGAGGCAGGAAAATGATGTGGACATATTGAAGCAGCATCTCAAGACATCAGTCAGGAAGCTAAAGATTGGTCGCAAATAGGTCTTCCAAATAGACAATAACCCCAAGCATATTTCCAAAGTTGTGGCAAAATGGCTTAAGGACAACAAAGTCAAGGTATTGGAGTGGCCATCACAAAGCCCTGACCTCAATCCTATAGAAAATTGGTGGGCAGAACTGAAAAGGTGTGTGCGAGCAAGGAGGCCTACAAACCTGACTCAGTTACACCAGCTCTGTCAGGAGGAATGGGCTAAAATTCACCAAACTTATTGTGGGAAGCTTGTGGAAGGCTACCCGAAACATTTGACTCAAGTTAAACAATTTAAAGGCAATGCTACCAAATACAAATTGACTGTATGTAAACTTATGATCCACTGGGAATGTGATGAAAGACATAAAACCTTAAATAAATCATTCTCCACTATTATTCTGACATTTCACATTCTTAAAATAAAGTGGTGATCCTAAGGGAAAGTCAGAAATTGAAAAACTGAGTTTAAATGTATTTGGCTAAGGTGTATGTAAACTTCTTTCACTTTCAGATTTCCAGATAGATTTCCTGACCTCATCAAAGGGGAGTAGGGTGGAGGAGTGCATGCACACACACACACACACACACACACACACACACACACACAAGCTAGTACTTTTCTAAAATGTCTTAGTGAAAAACTCAAATTCAAATAAAGTCATGCAATGGCAAAGCGGTTATGTTTTGGTCCTTAGTGTAATGCCACCTTAGCTTTAGAGGTTATAATAAGGTAAGAAACACAGCAAATTCCTCTAGGTATTTGAAATGATATCCATTTAATTTTGATTGTGATATTATGGAATCTGGTTGGTTTCAATCCATATTGCAGAAGTATCACAGAAGATCTGCATTATAGCTTGATTGAAATTTAAAGGCAATTGTTACGGTAAACTCTGCATATGACGGCTCAATTGGAAATGATCTTTACATTTTAACGCGGCTCTTCTGGGATACTGATTGAATCCAGTCCTTAAACAGCATATGCTGAGGAGAGGACTGAGGCCTTCCGCACCTTACAGTACATATGTTATGCAGCACTTACTGTAGGCAAAAGCAAGAGTCAAAACAGTCAATCTACCGTTACTGACAACACAGATTCAAGGGCATTGGGTGCTAAAAGCTAAATAACAATGCATTTCATTTACTATTCCACTGATTCAAAATAAAGCAATGTTTTCTTGTTGTTAGGGCAGACATTTGTGCAGACTCAGACTGTTCTCACATTATTACACTGTACAATCAAGACCCTGAAAACCTAGATGAGATGATGGATTCAAAAATATATAATACATTGTAATGGTTTAAAAATGGTTGTTTTCGTAAATGAATAGGCACATCTGCAAGGCAACAATAAAGAAACCATTTAAAACACTAAAACAACCCCCAAAATGGCACCAAATATAACAGAATGTCAATGATTTAGAATTTTAAAACGATTGACAACAAAGGCCTCTGAAATGATTGGAACGTGTGTGGATGGAATGAGAATGTTCCCCCAGGGTTCCATCTCAGAACGTGGCTGATCTATCTGGAACACAAACATCTGTGGTAGGAATCTGGGTTATGGTTGAGTCGGAATGAGCTGTAATGAACCCAATGCGACCTCTTGCACCCACCCAATCCCTACAGTACTTTAATGTTAACACTGTAGCGCATTGGCTTACTATTTAGTACATAACACTGCACAGTATAACAGCAACGGTCTCAAACACAAAGACGCATTAGTCAACATTCAACGTTCAATAAATACATCGATAAAGACTCTGATCAATATATTATGAATCAGTATATTATTTACATTTTTTCTCTTCTCTTGGTCAGAATATATTACTCTATGCATACTTCTCACTTGAGGAAAACGCTGTTAGCCAGCCCAAAAGGGTGAGTTGTGTTACAGTAGAACTGTAACAATAATTAGGTTTGTCACAATTTAGCAGCTTGCTACTGGAGGGCTTGGCATCTGGAACAGAGTAAAACAAACTCTGCAATTAAACATGTATTATTCTAATCATAAGTATTATAAAAATATGTCGTATCACACTTAAAATAGTTGCATTAAAGGCTTGGTCATAAATGATCAAAAGGAAAACCTTTTTCATTGGGTGGTATAAGTTTCAACTCATGTAGCTGTTACTGTAACTGTTACTGTAACTGTTACTGTAGCTGTTACTGTAACTGTAACTGTTACTGTAGCTGTTACTGTAACTGTTACTGTAACTGTTACTGTAGCTAGACCCTCAGGCCAAGGCAGAACCACTATGCTTTAACTCAGAATGACAGGGCACCCACTACAGAGTGGTAGTAGGCTCATTTGTTCGGTCCTGTCTGGCCCAGAGAGGTCAGAGGCTCATTCCCCCTCACTCCGTCTTCCAGACCGTGTTGAGAACCTTGACCACCTCCTCATAGATGATGAAGACGATGGCCACATCCAGACACACACGGCCCAGCCGAGGAACCGTCCCCTTATAAAACCTAGAGAACATAGAACAAGGAGAGTAGAACATAGAATTGCATATAGAACACATGATCTCTGGAGTAGAACCTCAAGAATCCTTATGCTCCTGAAGGGTGTCATGAATAAAGTTTGATTGTATTGAAGAGTATAGTGGTGCACTTACGCTCGTACACCCTCGTGTCTCATGATCTTGACGGCACAGTCCAGTGTACTCTTATACTTATGAGCCTCCAGACCCTTAGAAAGAAAAAAACAGGCTTATTCCCTTAGACAGAGGTAGAGTTAAGTCATACATATATTATTAACACATTCAATCCTTTCAGATCTAAACAAGTGCCTGTAGATGCTACCCTATGCTGTACCTGCATCCTGGTCTTGATGACATCCAGTGGGGTGTTCCCGAACACACTGGCTGCTCCTGCAATGGCTCCAAATGTTCCCGTCACCACGGGGTTAACAGCCTTATTGGGGTTATCCCCTGGGAAAAGGAGACACAGACAGAATGCTGTTTAACACTCACCCAAGAGACATACTCTCTTTTGACGCTTGTCAAAGAGAGTACCTTTTTCCAATTGACCACTAGAGGTCAGCATTTTCTGTGTGGTGTAGACCTGTACTCAAGCTTCCTGATGATGATGGCTCTGGGTGCTTTTGACCAAAGCCCTATATAGGGAACGGGATATCATCTGCCACACAACTTTGAAGTCTCATACCTTTGTACCAGTTCCTGAGGGAGGTCATGACGTAGAATCGGATGGCTTGGTTGGAGCCCTGCTTCAGAACGGTGGCTGTCAGGCCTTGGTAGGTCCCCCTAATACCTTGGGGACAAAAGCAGACAGCAGCACTTAGCAGCAGTTAGCATCACTGGATGTAGTAGCAGCATATGCATTACCCTCTTTAAACAGTGGATGTCAGTGTGAATCCACATGTAAGGCCTTTGTTGACGGCTCCAGTTTAGGGTGGTAGGACAAAGACTACCCTCCCTAAACCCTAACCTTACCATGGAGAAATGCAAAAGTGACCTTAGATCAGTGTCTATGGGTAACCTCCCCCTACACCTTTCTTACCTTGGGTTCTGATGATCTCCCTGACTCCATGGTAGAAGCCTCTGTATTTGGGGTTGGCTAAAGACTGGTCATGGATGAACTTAACCTTGAGAAAGAACACAGGGACAGTGTGATCGCCACACAAACACACACACTTTTATTAACAATCCCAAGCCTGCTCCAAGAAAATAGAATTATCACTTTTTCCCAATGTTCCTTATTATTTTATTATCAGTTTCTCAGAGCACTGATAGCAGACAAGACAGCCTTGGGCTTTACTTCAGAGAATATCAGAGTACACTCTCAACTCACCCTCACACAGCTGTTGGATTAGACAGTTAACAAATCTAGAAACTGATTTGGGATCAGCTCTTTCTACCCATCTCCATCTAAAACAGATAGCCTAGCGGTTAGAGTGTTGGGCCAGTAACCATGGGTCGCTAGTTCATATCCCCAAGCTGACAAGGTGAAAATATGTCGATGTGCCCTTGAGCAAGGCACTTAACTCAAATTTCTCCAGGGTTGCCGCTGATAATGCCAAACCCTGGCCGTGACCTCAATCTCTGAGGGTGTCTCAGGGAGAGTGGGATATGCAAAAAAAAAAACATATCTCCAATTCACATGTGTGAAATAGGAAAAATATAAGCACCCACCAAATGATTATTAAATATTATTATCATCAGCTGAACAGCCAATCTGACCTCAGATCAGTGGGTAGGGGATATCAGTGACACTTAATCTGAGAGGAGAGGAGTGGAAGATAAAGACAAGAAAGAGGAGAGGGGGAGTGAGAGGTGGGCATGGAGGAGAGAAAGAGATACAGGAAAAGGGAGGAGGAGAGAGACAGGAGGAGGAGAGCGATAGGAAGAGGAGAGGAGGAGGAGGAGAGCGATAGGAAGAGGAGAGGGGTATAGAGGAGAGGAAGGGGAGAGAGACGAGGAGGAGGAGAGCGATAGGAAGAGGAGAAAGGGGTATAGGGGAGAGATACAGGAAGAGGAGAGGAGGAGGAGGAGAGCAACAGGAAGGGGAGGAAGACAGGGAGAGGGGTATAGAGGAGAGGAAGGGGAGAGAGAGACAGAAAGATGAGAGGGGGGTAGATAGATGCTCTGTCTCAGACGCACCTTGACAGTCTCCATGGGGCAGACTATGAATACAGCCTCCATGACTCCAGCCCCCAGCCCACATAGCAGACCCCTGGTGCTGTTCAACTTCCCTGCCTCGTCACGGGCATGGTTACTGAGATACTCAAACACACCAAACCTGAGGGAGGGGAGGAGAGGAGAGAGAAAAAAAAGAGAGATGAGAGAGAGAGAACAGGTTAATATACAGTCCATTCCAGTCAGTTTAACCAGTTCAATCAATGTAGTTCTTCTGAGTTAGAGTCATCAATAACAAGCAGAGCTGCTGCTCACGTTTGAGTGTGGTACAGTGATATCAGGAAGAGGAGTTTAACATTAGTCTATCTCTAAGAATATCAGACTAGAACCTAAATCTAAAATGTTTTAGAATCTCATTAGAATCTCCCTCTAGCCTGCGTCCTCTTCAGCTGAGTGGCTGAGCTTGTTACCTTGGTGAAAGTAAAACACAGAAACTGATACTGCATAACTGTGAAGATGAGGAAGGTCAGAGTTACTGATATCTCTGGATGAGCTACAGAAACAATGAAAAGTCTTCAAAGAGTTCTAACCCCACTGGACACCTTAGAGGAAGCCATTTTGGGTTTAAACTACGATGAGCAGAATTTCACACCAGTTTCCTCTCTGAACCCATTATAAAGAACTGCTTAGTAATCACAGTAGAAGTCTTGCCTCAGTCCTATGGAAGTGGATACACAGATACACCTCAAGGCAAGAGGCAAATTACTTCCTTCGATGCCCAGGTGAAGTGAAACAAACTGCTAGTGAACTCAATTTTTTTACAACCCAGCACAAGGCGCTTCCATGTTAAAAAAATGTGCAATAAAGTCTGATGCCTCAGCAAGCAACGGATGCCCAGCAACTGCAACCATGGAAGTGGGCTGAGAGTTCCGTTTCACCTCAGGAAGCAAGTGCGTGTGTGTGTGTGTGTGTGTGTGTGTGTGTGTGTGTGTGTGTGTGTGTGTGTGTGTGTGTGTGTGTGTGTGTGCAATCAGTTAGGAGATGCTGTTCCATAGAGTCCTTCACTGGGAAGATTATTTATAGCAGGAATTGGATTGTGGTGATAGCAGGGACAAACTGAACATGGTGGAAGATAGGAGGAGAGGGGGAGGAGGAGGAGAGGAGGAGGAGAGGGGGAAGAAAAACACTTTGCCACTTAGTGTTGATTAACAGTATGTTTTCATGTAGCCTATTAAAGCAGTACACTCACAGCATGTGAACTACTATTAAAGCAGTACACTCACAGAATGTGAACTACTATTAAAGTAGTACACTCACAGAATGTGAACTACTGCAAGATCAGGTTGGTTTCACAAGGCTAGAGTTCTTGTGCCTCTGCCCCCTCACCCGAGAGTGTCTGGTCTGAGCGATGTCTTCATGTCTGTCTCAGACATTGATGATCTGTCTCTATCTCTGGGTTTGTTTTGCTGTTCTATTTCCTCATCTCTTCTCCCTCTACCCCTCCTTTTGCTCTCACTATCTTTCTTTCTCTTTTTTTTTACCTCATATTTCTTTGTTCTTTCAAATTCAGCATATGTTTATCTGTCTCTATTCAAGACTTGTGTTTGTTTGTTTGAGTGACAGCCGCTTCATGACTCACATACTCTCTCTTCCGTGCAGGAACACACACACTCTGACTGGCAAACAGAAGGCAATGATACCTCTATACCGTGAAAGGAGTTTCAAAACAGGTGTCTCTCATTTCTCTCTCTCTTTCTATTTCTCTCCCTCTCTCTTGGTCTCTCTCTTTCTCTTACTCTCTCCCTCTCGCTTGGTCTCTCTCTTTCTATTTCTCTCCCTCTCTCTTGGTCTCTCTCTTTCTATTTCTCTCCCTCTCTCTTGGTCTCTCTCTTTCTCTTACTCTCTCCCTCTCGCTTGGTCTCTCTCTTTCTATTTCTCTCCCTCTCTCTTGGTCTCTCTCTTTCTATTTCTCTCCCTCTCTCTTGGTCTCTCTCTTGGTCTCTCTCTTGGTCTCTCTCTTGGTCTCTCTCTTTCTCATCCACCTTACTTGGACTACAAGGAAGTGGCAAAATACTTTTTTGAACTACACTTTAGATTAGCACATTAAAATGACTAAATGGACAATAACTACCTCCTCTCTTTAGCCAATTCAAACAGAAGAGAAAAAAGTGTATTCTTACAACATGACGGATGACAGCTGGGCCTTCATCCATAGTCCAGGATAAGTCAGAGGCACTTTGGTTGTCACAGAGACCATGGAGAGTCTCCTAAACCCCATCAGGGCTCTATCTGCAAGGTCAGTCTCTCTACATTAAACCCAATCAGGGCTCTATCTGCAAGGTCAGTCGCTCTACATTAAACCCCATCAGGGCTCTATCTGCAAGGTCAGTCTCTCTACATTAAACCCCATCAGGGCTCTATCTGCAAGGTCAGTCTCTCTACATTAAACCCCATCAGGGCTCTATCTGCAAGGTCAGTCTCTCTACATTAAACCCCATCAGGGCTCTATCTGCAAGGTCAGTCTCTCTACATTAAACCCCATCAGGGCTCTATCTGCAAGGTCAGTCTCTCTACATTAAACCCCATCAGGGCTCTATCTGCAAGGTCAGTCTCTCTACATTAAACCCCATCAGGGCTCTATCTGCAAGGTCAGTCTCTCTACATTAAACCCCATCAGGGCTCTATCTGCAAGGTCAGTCTCTCTACATTAAACCCCTTCAGGGCTCTATCTGCAAGGTCAGTCTCTCTACATTAAACCCCATCAGGGCTCTATCTCCAAGGTCAGTCGCTCTTTGCCAAGAGATGGGGGGTAGGAGAGAGGAGGCAGGTACATGGAGGGGGGGGTGTATGGGGATGAAAGGACGGGAAAGAGGATGAGGAGGGGAGGCAGGTGGAGTTAGGTGGGTGGATTAAAAAGATCAGTCTCTCTACATTAAAGCCCATGGCCTCTATCTGCCCCCCCCACACACACACACACATCCACAGGTTTTCCTCTCTGTATCTCCACTGAGAGACTGAGTGGCAGCTCTGTCCGGTCTACAGACAGGCTCTGCCCTTTAAGACACACACACACACACACACACACACACACACACACACACACACACACACACACACACACACACACACACACACACACAGGTTTTCCTCTCTGTATCTCCACTGAGACACTGAGTGGCAGCTCTGTCCAGTCTACAGACAGGCTCTGCCCTTTAAGACACAGAGAAAGATGATAAATGCACCGGTCTCAGACGTTCCTTAGCCACACTACAGAGAAAGATGATAAATGCACCGGTCTCAGACGTTCCTTAAGCCACACTACAGAGAAAGATGATAAATGCACCGGTCTCAGACGTTCCTTAAGCCACACTACAGAGAAAGATGATAAATGCACCGGTCTCAGACGTTCCTTAAGCCACACTACAGAGAAAGATGATAAATGCACCGGTCTCAGACGTTCCTTAAGCCACACTACAGAGAAAGATGATAAATGCACCGGTCTCAGACGTTCCTTAAGCCACACTACAGAGAAAGATGATAAATGCCCCGGTCTCAGACGTTCCTTAAGCCACACTACAGAGAAAGATGATAAATGCACCGGTCTCAGACGTTCCTTAAGCCACACTACAGAGAAAGATGATAAATGCCCCAGTCTCAGACGTTCCTTAAGCCACACTACAGAGAAAGATGATAAATGCACCGGTCTCAGACGTTCCTTAAGCCACACTACAGAGAAAGATGATAAATGCCCCGGTCTCAGACGTTCCTTAAGCCACACTACAGAGAAAGATGATAAATGCACCGGTCTCAGACGTTCCTTAGCCACACTACAGAGAAAGATGATAAATGCACCGGTCTCAGACGTTCCTTAAGCCACACTACAGAGAAAGATGATAAATGCCCCGGTCTCAGACGTTCCTTAAGCCACACTACAGAGAAAGATGATAAATGCACCGGTCTCAGACGTTCCTTAGCCACACTACAGAGAAAGATGATAAATGCCCCGGTCTCAGACGTTCCTTAAGCCACACTACAGAGAAAGATGATAAATGCCCCGGTCTCAGAAGCCACACTACAGAGACCAGTGTGACATTTGAGCTATGCATTGTGGGTATGTGAGTGAGTGTGCATGTGTTTGTGTGGGGTTAGGTGCCTTCTACATACCTGACAGCTGATTTGGGTATGGATCCGTAGAGCAGTGAGCTGAGTCCTCTATACAGTCCCCTCACCCCATGACCCTGTACTGTCTGCTTCACACAATCACCTACACACACACAATTAACACACAACCTAAAATTAACATACAACCAGCTATAGACACACAGTGAGCATTAATCACATATTAATATTCACACACACTAGCTAGTATGAGACAGCGACATCTGTCTGCAGGCCTCATTAAGATGGTCTCAGATCCTCAGAGCTCCAGCCAAGAGAAACCAGACTGACACTCTGTGTGTGTGTGTGTGTGTGTGTGTGTGTGTGTGTGTGTGTGTGTGTGTGTGTGTGTGTGTGTGTGTGTGTGTGTGTGTGTGTGTGTGTGTGTGTGTCTGTCTGTCTGTCTGTCTGTCTGTCTGTTTACAGTCATACAAACAAGCACAGTGACAGCCTGCCAGAATCACTAATGCACCTGAGGATGATGGGTAATTTGATCATTAGATCCTGAGAGGGCCAGAGAGAAAGAGAGAGAGAAAGCATGCGCGAGAGAGATGAAGGTTGATTGGTTTGGTAAACACAATGACGACCTTGTATCTTTTGAGGGTTAGGGTTAGGCTGACTTGTCGATGTTAGAGACCTATGTAACGGATGTGAAATGGCTAGCTAGTTAGCGGTGGTGCGTGCTAATAGCATTTCAATCGGTGAGGTCACTTGCTCTGAGACCTTGAAGTAGTGGTTCCCCTTGCAGAGGGGCTTTTGTGGAGCGATGGGGAACGATGCTTCGAGGGTGACTGTTGATGTGTGCAGAGGGTCCCAGGTTCGAGCCCAGGTTGGGGCGAGGGGACGGATTAAAGTTATACTGTTACATCTACAACCGTGGTGTCGTCAGCAAACTTGATGATGGAGCCACGCAGTTGTGGGTGAACAGGGCTGAGGACACACCCCTGGGAGGCCCTGTGTTAAGAATCAGTGCGGAGGAGGTGTTGTTGCCAATCCTCACAGCCGGTGGTCTGCCAGTCAGGAAGTCCAGGATCCAGTTGCAGAGGGTGGTGTCCAGACCCAGGGCTCTGAGTTTGGTATCGAGCTTGAAGGGAACAATTGTGTTGAATCCTGAACTGTAGTCAATGAACAGAATTCTCACATCGGTGTTCCTCTTGTCCAGATGTGTTACAGCCAGCTGGTCAGCACACACTCTGAGGACACGGCCAACGCCTGCGGTTTTGTGAGTATTCACGAGAGTTTTCCTTACGTCAGCCTTGGAGAGTGAGAGCATCTTGTCATCCGGAGCAGCGAGAGTCTTCCTTATACACAAGCAGATACGAGACATCAGGGTTTGTTCTTCTGACATAGAATGCTGCAATACGGGCTCTCAGCATGGCACAGATATCTCTGTTCATCCAGGGTTTTTAGTTGGGGTATGTCCATACTGTTATTGTGGGTACAACATCATCAACACATTTCGTAATGAAGCCTGTGACTTCATTAGGAGAATGAAGCTGAGCACGCCCCCATTTTCATCGACGGGGCTGCAGTGGAGCAGTTTGAGAGCTTCAAGTTCCTTGGTGTTCACATCACCAACAAACTAACATGGTCCAAGCACACCAAGACAGTTGTAAAGAGGGCACGACAAAACCTATTCCCCCTCAGGAGACTGAAAAGATTTGGCATGGGTCCTCAGATCCTCTCGCACCATCGAGAGCATTGGTTGCACCACTGCCTGGCATGGCAACTGCTCGGTCTCTGACCGCAAGACGCTATAGTACGAACGGCCCAGTATATCACTGGGGCCAAGCTTCCTGTCATCCAGGACCTCTATACCAGGCGGTGTCAGAGGAAGGCCCTAAAAATTATGGACTGTTCTCTCTGTCACCGCATGGCAAGCGGTACCGGACCGCCAAGTCAAGGTCCAAGAGGCTTCTGAATAGCTTCTAGCCCCAAGCCATAAGACTCCTGAACATGTGCATTGCCGCCCCCCCCACCCCACTGCTACTCTCTGTTGTCATCTATGCCGCTGAAAAACATCCACACAGCATGAAGCTGCCACCACCATGCTTCACCGTAGGGATGGTGCCAGGTTTCCTCCAGATGTGACGCTTGGCATTCAGAACAAAGAGTTCCTTCTTGGTTCCATCAGACCAGAAAATCTTGTTTCTCATGGTTTGAGAGTCTTTATGTGCCTTTTGGCAAACTCCAAGCGGGCTGTCATGTGCCTTTTACTGAGGAGTGGCTTTCGTCTTGCCACTCCACCATAAAGGCCTGATTGGTGGAGTGCTGCAGAGATGGTTGTCCTTCTAGAAGATTCTCCCATCTCCACAGAGGAACTCTGGAGCTCTGTCAGAGTGACCATCGGGTTCTTGGTCACCTCCTTGACCAAGGTCCTTCTCCCCCAATTGCTCAGTTTGGCCAGGCGGCCAGGTCTAGGAAGAGTCTCGGTGGTTCCAAACTTCTTCCATTTAAGAATGATGGAGGCCACTGTATTCTTGGGGACCTTCAATGCTGCAGAAATGTTTTGGTACCCTTCCCCAGATCTGTGCCTCGACACAATCCTGTCTCGGAGCTCTACGGAGAACTCCTTCGACCTCATAGCTTGGTTTTTGCTCTGAAATGCACTGTCAACTGTGGGACCTTATATAGACAAGGGTAGTGTCTTTCCAAATCATGTCCAATCAATTGAATTTCCGACAGGTGGACTCCAATCAAGTTGTAGAAACATCTGAAGGATGACAATGGAAACAGGATGCACCTGAGCTTAACTTTGAGTTTCATAGCAAAGGGTCTGAATACTTATGTAAATAAGGTATCTGTTTATATTTTTAATACATTTACAAAGAATTCTAAAAACCTGTTTCACTTTGTCATTATGGGGTATTGTGTTTCGATTGATGAAGAACACACACACAAAAAAAACAGATTTCATCCATTTTAGAATAAGACTGTAACGTGTAACAAATGTGGAAAAAGTCAAGGGGGCTGAATACTTTCCGAATGCACTGTACAGCCTTGGCCAAAAGTTTTGAGAATGACACAAACATTAATTTTCACAAAGTCTGCTGCCTCAGTTTGTATGATGGCAATTTGCATATACTCCAGAATGTTATGAAGAGTGATCAGATGAATTGCAGTTAATTGCAAAGTCCCTCTTTGCCATGCAAATGAACTGAATCCCCAAAAAACATTTCCACTGCATTTCAGCCCTGCCACAAAAGGACCAGCTGACATCATGTCAGTGATTCTCTCGTTAACACAGGTGTGAGTGTTGACGAGGACAAGGCTGGAGATCACTCTGTGATGCTGATTGAGTTCAAATAACAGACTGGAAGCTTCAAAAGGAGGGTGGTGCTTGGAATCATTGTTCTTCCTCTGTCAACCATGGTTAAAAACGTGCTGTCATCATTGCTTTGCACATAAAGGGCTTCACAGGCAAGGATTTTGCTGCCAGTAAGATTGCACCTAAATCAACCATTTATATGATCATCAAGAACTTCAAGGAGATCAGTTCAATTGTTGTGAAGAAGGCTTCATGGTGCCCAAGAAAGTCCAGCATGTGCCAGGACCGTCTCCTAAAGTTGATTCAGCTGCGGGATCGGGGCACCACCAGTACAGAGCTTGCTCAGGAATGGCAGCAGGCAGGTGTGAGTTCATCTGCACGCACAGTGAGGCGAATACTTTTGGAGGATGGCCTGGTGTCAAGAAGGGCAGCAAAGAAGCCACTTCTCTCCAGGAAAAACATCAGGGACAGACTGATATTCTGCAAAGGTACAGGGATTGGACTGCTGAGGACTGGAGTAAAGTCATTTTCTCTGATGAATCCCCTTTCCGATTGTTTGGGGCATCCGGAAAAAAGCTTGTCCGGAGAAGACAAGGTGAGCGCTACCATCAGTCCTGTGTCATGCCAACAGTAAAGCATCCTGAGACCATTCATGTGTGTGGTTGCTTCTCAGCCAAGGGAGTGGGCTCACTCACAATTTTGCCTAAGAACACAGCCATGAATAAAGAATGGTACCAATACATCCTCTGAGAGCAACTTCTCCCAACCATCCAGGAACAGTTTGGTGCCTTTTCCAGCATGATGGAGCACCTTGCCATAAGGCAAAAGTGATAACTAAGTGACTCGGGGAACAAAACATCGATATTTTGGGTCAATGGCCAGGAAACTCCCCAGACCTTAATCCCATTGAGAACTTGTGGTCAATCCTCAAGAGGCGGGTGGACAAACAAAAACCCACAAATGTTGACAAACTCCAAGCATTGATTATGCAAGAATGGGCTGCCATCAGTCAGGATGTGGCCCAGAAGTTAATTGACAGCATGCCAGGGCGGATTGCAGAGGTCTTGAAAAAGAAGGGTCAACACTGCAAATATTGACTCTTTGCATCAACTTCATGTAATTGTCAATAAAAGCCTTTGACACTTATGAAATGTTTATAATTATACTGCAGTATTCCATAGTAACATCTGACAAAAATATCTAAAGACACTGAGGCAGCAGACTTTGTGAAAATTAATATTTGTGTCATTCTCAAAACTTTTGACCAAAACTGTATGTGTTGTGTGTTGTAGGGTGGGAGGACACACACATACACAAACACACAACCATACAGTCAGAAACTCACCGATGCCCCTGTATTTGGGAGGGTTGGCCTTCTCGTCCAGTTGTAGCTGAGTCTTCACATACTCTGTAGGGAAGGTGATACAGATTTCTATACCCCCTGCTATACCACCTGTAGAAAACACAGAGAGCAGAGGTCAGATAAAGCTATACCACCTGTAGAAAGCACAGAGAGCAGAGGTCAGATAAAGCTATATCACCTGTAGAATACATAGCCTAATTTAGTTACTGTCAACCTGGCACTGCTAAGGATTCAGGGATGAACCAAACATTGTAAATGTATTCAGAACCATATGTGCTTACTGTCATTACAGTTTGGTGAATTCCTTCGAACTGGGCTGAACAGAGAGCAATGGTCAGATGAAGCTTATCAAGCAGAAGATATATTTTGTGAATCTTCAGGTAGCTAGCCTTGGTACCAGACTGCTTCTGCTTTTAATAAAGTACACAATGACAGGCTGGCTGAAGCAGGCTTCACTTTGGGTAAAGTCATTATATCAAGATAAATAACAATAACCCTACGAATAGCTGTTATCCATAAACCTTAAAAGCTCAGAGAGTGTGAGAGGAATGTTATGGGGAGATGCAGCCATTTTCTCTATGTATGAACGTGTCGAAGGGAGGATGAGAGAGAGGCAGGGAGGGAGGGAGGGAGGGAGGGAGGATGAGGAAGCTGACATTAATTAAATTATCTGCTCTGCCCAGAGGGAGGGGCTCCCTTACACAGCCCAAGACCCTCCATTAGCTCAATAACACACACAACCCCCCCCCTCTCTCTCTCTCCCTCTCTCACACACTCACATTCTAATCCCAGAGGCCCTCTCTCTCTCCCTCTCACACACACACACACTCACATTCTAATCCCAGAGGCCCTCTCTCTCTCCCTCTCACACACACACACTCACATTGTAATCCCAGAGGCCCTCTCCCTCTCTCTCTCCCTCTCACACACACACTCACATTGTAATCCCAGAGGCCCTCTCCCTCTCTCTCTCCCTCTCACACACACTCACATTGTAATCCCAGAGGCCCTCTCCCTCTCTCTCTCCCTCTCACATTGTAATCCCAGAGGCCCTCTCTCTCTCACTCACGCACACGCACACGCACACGCACACACACACACACACACACACAGTAATCCCAGAGGCCCTCTCCCACTCTCTCTCTCTCTCCCTCTCACACACACATTGTAATCCCAGAGGCCCTCTCTCCCCCTCTCACACACACACACACACACTCACACACAGTAATCCCAGAGGCCCCCTCTCTCTCTCTATACCTCTTCCCTAGGCCGTGCTCTCTCTCTCTATACCTCTTCCCTAGGCCGTGCTCTCTCTCTCTCTATACCTCTTCCCTAGGCCGTGCTCTCTCTCTCTCTATACCTCTTCCCTAGGCTGTGCTCTCTCCCTACCTTTCTGTGTCAGTTCACAAAATCAATGTGTTTTCAAATGACACTGACACTTGTTATTAGTGGGAATTGATGTACCTAGAAACCAGTTTACCATTTCCTACCCAGCAGTCACTGGGAGAGAGGCTCTGCAGGGACAGACAGAGGGGCTGTCAAATACAGAGCATGCACAGCATGTAAACCAATCAGACTACTAGGATATACAGTTGAAGTCGGAAGTGTACATACACTTAGGTTGGAGTCATTAAAACTCATTTTTCAAGCACTCCAATAGTTTCTTGTTAACAAACTATAGCTTTTGCACATTAGTTGGACATCTACTTTGTGTCTGACACAAGTAATTTTTAAAAACAATTGTTCACAGACAGATTATTTTACATATAATTCACTGTATCACAATTCCAGTGGGTCAGAAGTTTACATACACTAAGGTGACTGTGCATTTAAACAGCTTGGAAAATTCCAGAAAATGATGTCATGGCTTTAGAAGCTTCTGATTGGCTAATTGACAGCATTTGAGTCAATTGGAGGTGTATCTGTGATTGTATTTCAAACTCAGTGCCTCTTTGCTTGACATCATGGGAAAATCAAAAGAAATCAGCCAAATTGTAGACCACAAGTCTGGTTCATCATTTTGAGCAATTTCCAAATGCCTGAAGGTACCATGTTCATCTGTACAAACAATAGTACGCAAGTATAAACACCATGGGACCACGCAGCCATCATACCGCTCAGGAAGGAGACGCGTTCTGTCTCCTAGAGATGAACGTACTTTGGTGCGAAAAGTGCAAATAAATCCCAGAACAACAGCAAAGGACCTTGTGAAGATGCTGGAGGAAACAGGTACAAAGGTATCTATATGAAAGAGCTGCAAAACCTGGACCCGTACAAATCAGCTGGGCTTGACAATCTGGACCCTCTATTCCTGAAACTATCCGCCGCCATTGTCGCAACCCCTATTACCAGCCTGTTCAACCTCTCTTTCATATCGTCTGAGATCCCCAAGGATTGGAAAGCTGCCGCAGTCATCCCCCTCTTCAAAGGGGGCGACACCCTGGACCCAAACTGTTACAGACCAATATCCATCCTGCCCTGCCTATCTAAGGTCTTCGAAAGCCAAGTCAACAAACAGATCACTGACCATCTTGAATCCCACCGTACCTTCTCCGCTGTGCAATCTGGTTTCCGAGCTGGTCACGGGTGTACCTCAGCCACGCTCAAGGTGCTAAACGATATCATAACCGCCATCGATAAAAGACAGTACTGTGCAGCCGTCTTCATAGACCTTGCCAAGGCTTTCGACTCTGTCAATCACCGTATTCTTATTGGCAGACTCAGTAGCCTCGGTTTTTCGGATGACTGCCTTGCCTGGTTCACCAATTACTTTGCAGACAGAGTTCAGTGTGTCAAATCGGAGGGCATGCTGTCCGGTCCTCTGGCAGTCTCTATGGGGGTGCCACAGGGTTCAATTCTCGGGCCGACTCTTTTCTCTGTATATATCAATGATGTTTCTCACGCTGCGGGCGATTCCCTGATCCACCTCTACGCAGACGACACCATTCTATATACTTCCGGCCCGTCCTTGGACACTGTGCTATCTAACCTCCAAACGAGCTTCAATGCCATACAGCACTCCTTCCGTGGCCTCCAACTGCTCTTAAACGCTAGTAAAACCAAATGCATGCTTTTCAACCGTTCGCTGCCTGCACCCGCACGCCTGACCAGCATCACCACCCTGGATGGTTCCGACCTTGAATATGTGGACATCTATAAGTACCTAGGTGTCTGGCTAGACTCTAAACTCTCCTTCCAGACCCATATCAAACATCTCCAATCGAAAATCAAATCAAGAGTCGGCTTTCTATTCCGCAACAAAGCCTCCTTCACTCACGCCGCCAAACTTACCCTAGTAAAACTGACTATCCTACCGATCCTCGACTTCGGCGATGTCATCTACAAAATTGCTTCCAACACTCTACTCAGCAAACTGGATGCAGTTTATCACAGTGCCATCCGTTTTGTCACTAAAGCACCTTATACCACCCACCACTGCGACTTGTATGCTCTAATCGGCTGGCCCTCGCTACATATTCGTCGCCAGACCCACTGGCTCCAGCTCATCTACAAGTCCATGCTAGGTAAAGCTCCGCCTTATCTCAGTTCACTGGTTACGATGGCAACACCCATCCGTAGCACGCGCTCCAGCAGGTGTATCTCACTGATCATCCCTAAAGCCAACACCTCATTTGGCCGCCTTTCGTTCCAGTTCTCTGCTGCCTGTGATTGGAACGAATTGCAAAAATCACTGAAGTTGGAGACTTTTATCTCCCTCACCAACTTCAAACATCTGCTATCTGAGCAGCTAACCGATCGCTGCAGCTGTACATAGTCTATTGGTAAATAGCCCACCCATTTTCACCTACCTCATCCCCATACTGTTTTTATTTATTTATTTTTCTGCTCTTTTGCACACCAATATCTCTACCTTTACATCTGCATAATTGTAATTATTTGCCTACCTTCTCATGCCTTTTGCACACAATGTATATATAGACTCCCCTTTTTTCTACTGTGTTATTGACTTGTTAATTGTTTACTCCATGTGTAACTCTGTGTTGTCTGTTCACACTGCTATGCCTTATCTTGGCCAGGTCGCAGTTGCAAATGAGAACTTGTTCTCAACTAGCCTACCTGGTTAAATAAAGGTGAAATAAAATAAAAAATCCACAGTAAAACGAGTCCTAAATCGACACAACCTGAAAGGCCTCTCAGCAAGGAAGAAGCCACTGCTCAAAAACCGCCATAAAAAAGCCAGACTACGGTTTGCAACTGCACATTGGAACAAAGGTGGTGCTTTTTGGAGAAATGTCCTCTGGTCTGATGAAACAGAAATAGAACTGTTTGGCCATAATGATCATCGTTATGTTTGGAGGAAAAAGGGGGAGGCTTGCAAGCTGAAGAACACCATCCCCAACCGTGAAGCACGGGGTGGCAGCATCATGTTCTGAGGGTGCTTTGCTGCAGGAGCAACTGCTGCACTTCACAAAATAGATGGCATCATGAGGCAGGACAATTATGTGGATATATTGAAGAAAGACATCAGTTAAAGCTTGGTCGCAAAAGGGTCTTCCAAATGGACAATGACCCCAAGCATACTTCCAAAGTTGTGGCAAAATAGTTTAAGGACAACAAAGTCAAGGTATTGGAGTGGCCATCACAAAGCCCTGACCTCAATCATATAGAAAATCTGTGGGCAGAACTGAATAAGCGTGTGCGAGCAAGGAGGCCTACAAACCTGACTCAGTTACACCAGCACCAGCTATTTTCATCAGTACATTTTGATAGAGGAACTAGTGAGTTTATTTTCAGGAGTGTATTAAACACAAGGTAACAGTGAAGGAGTGTATTAAACACAAGGTAACAGTGAAGGAGTGTATTAAACACAAGGTAACAGTGAAGGAGTGTATTAAACACAAGGTAACAGTGAAGGAGTGTATTAAACACAAGGTAACAGTGAAGGAGTGTATTAAACACAAGGTAACAGTGAAGGAGTGTATTAAACACAAGGTAACAGTGAAGGAGTGTATTAAACACAAGGTAACAGTGAAGGAGTGTATTAAACACAAGGTAACAGTGAAGGAGTGTATTAAACACAAGGTAACAGTGAAGGAGTGTATCACCTCATATAAATAACACTCCTAAATAGAGCCCTACCCAACCCTGTCCACCCTTACCCTTAATATAACCCATCCACCATACAGGACAACAGAGTTACAGCAAATGTTTCTATGTTATAAAAGTCAACTCGGCGATCGCATGATTGTTGATGACTACAGGCTAGCATACTTGGCAAATGATGACACGGCCAAAATGAAAACAAAAAAAGCAAAAAAGGAGAAGAGAAAGGGAACAATGTGAACATTACACACACACACACACACACACACACACACCACTGAGGCTGATCATCAGTCCAGAGCATGTACAGTGCCTTCAGAAAGTATTCATACGCCTTGGCTTTTTTTCCACATTTTGTTCCACATTTTATCACAGCCTGAATTTAAAATGGATATATATTGTTTAAGTATCTCACAAATCTACACACAATACCCATAATGACAAAGTGAAAAAATATTTGTAGAAATGTTTATTGAAAATGAAATATCTAATTGACATAAGTATAACAACCTTTGGAATAAGTCAAGGGGTATGACTACTTTCCAAAGGCACTGTATAACTGTGGACCTGGTTGAGTGGATAGGCTGCAGCCCAGCAGTAGACACATATCCCAGCCAAGCCACCCAAAGGCACTTTTCACACCATTACACACTATTAGATCAAACATGGAGGAGAGACAGAAAGAAAGAGAGAGAGAGAGAGAGAGAGAGCAAAGAAAGAAAGAGAAATAGAAAGAGAGGGACATACAGACAGAGAGAGAGAGGTAAGATATATACAGTGCCTTGCGAAAGTATTCGGCCCCCTTGAACTTTGCGACCTTTTGCCACATTTCAGGCTTCAAACATAAAGATATAAAACTGTATTTTTTTGTGAAGAATCAACAACAAGTGGGACACAATCATGAAGTGGAACGACATTTATTGGATATTTCAAACTTTTTTAACAAATCAAAAACTGAAAAATTGGGCGTGCAAAATTATTCAGCCCCCTTAAGTTAATACTTTGTAGCGCCACCTTTTGCTGCGATTACAGCTGTAAGTCGCTTGGGGTATGTCTCTATCAGTTTTGCACATCGAGAGACTGACATGTTTTCCCATTCCTCCTTGCAAAACAGCTCGAGCTCAGTGAGGTTGGATGGAGAGCATTTGTGAACAGCAGTTTTCAGTTCTTTCCACAGATTCTCGATTGGATTCAGGTCTGGACTTTGACTTGGCCATTCTAACACCTGGATATGTTTATTTTTGAACCATTCCATTGTAGATTTTGCTTTATGTTTTGGATCATTGTCTTGTTGGAAGACAAATCTCCGTCCCAGTCTCAGGTCTTTTGCAGACTCCATCAGGTTTTCTTCCAGAATGGTCCTGTATTTGGCTCCATCCATCTTCCCATCAATTTTAACCATCTTCCCTGTCCCTGCTGAAGAAAAGCAGGCCCAAACCATGATGCTGCCACCACCATGTTTGACAGTGGGGATGGTGTGTTCAGCTGTGTTGCTTTTACGCCAAACATAACTTTTTGCATTGTTGCCAAAAAGTTCAATTTTGGTTTCATCTGACCAGAGCACCTTCTTCCACATGTTTGGTGTGTCTCCCAGGTGGCTTGTGGCAAACTTTAAACAACACTTTTTATGGATATCTTTAAGAAATGGCTTTCTTGCCACTCTTCCATAAAGGCCAAATTTGTGCAATATACGACTGATTGTTGTCCTATGGACAGAGTCTCCCACCTCAGCTGTAGATCTCTGCAGTTCATCCAGAGTGATCATGGGCCTCTTGGCTGCATCTCTGATCAGTCTTCTCCTTGTATGAGCTTAAAGTTTAGAGGGACGGCCAGGTCTTGGTAGATTTGCAGTGGTCTGATACTCCTTCCATTTCAATATTATCGCTTGCACAGTGCTCCTTGGGATGTTTTAAATTTGGGAAATATTTTTGTATCCAAATCCGGCTTTAAACTTCTTCACAACAGTATCTCGGACCTGCCTGGTGTGTTCCTTGTTCTTCATGATGCTCTCTGCGCTTTTAACGGACCTCTGAGACTATCACAGTGCAGGTGCATTTATACGGATACTTGATTACACAGAGGTGGATTGTATTTATCATCATTAGTCATTTAGGTCAACATTGGATCATTCAGAGATCCTCACTGAACTTCTGGAGAGAGTTTGCTGCACTGAAAGTAAAGGGGTTGAATAATTTTGCATGCCCAATTTTTCAGTTTTTGATTTGTTAAAAAAGTTTGAAATATCCAATAAATGTTGTTCCACTTCATGATTGTGTCCCACTTGTTGTTGATTCTTCACAAAAAAATACAGTTTTATATCTTTATGTTTGACGCCTGAAATGTGGCAAAAGGTCGCAAAGTTCAAGGGGGCCGAATACTTTCGCAAGGCACTATATATATATATATATATATATATATATATATATAGAGAGAGAGAGAGAGAGAGAGAGAGAGAGAGAGAGAGGAGGGAAGATAGAGAGAGAGGAGAGAGGGATACAGAGAAAGGGTTAGATTAAAACTAGGAGAGAATAGCAACAGATGGAGAGCGATCAAGGGAGAAAGAGGGAGAAAATAAGTGCATTTATTTATTATTTATTTATCCAGACGTGTCAATTGAGAACAAATTTTTATTTACAATGATGGCAAAGAAAGAGGGAGATAGATAGAGAAGAGAAGACCTCTGAAGTGCTATCTGCCTGCTGTTGAGGTAAATCTAATGAGTGTTTTCCACATCTGCTCCTGATGAGAACTTCCAGTTTTTCACTGAGAAAACAAACTTTCAAATCACCCAACCTGGCAACCAATAAACATAAACAAATCTGGCAACCCCACAGTTTATGGACCAGAACACAGTTTATGGACCATAACATGCAAGAACCAAAACACAAAAAATACTAAACAGGGGGGAAATCATTTGTACTTTAAATGTATTCTTATGTATCCAGACCAGTCACATTAAAATGAAATATGTTCTTCAACAGAGTGAGAGAGAGAGATTAAACTACAAGTTGTTTTCAGGCCAACTCGTACATTTAATCATATAAATATATGGACCAGAACACTATAATGTGCAAAAGCCAGGACACCAAATTACCCGAAAACCCTCTCTATACCTTTAGTTATCCAGGCTCATCTCATTTATGTAAAATATGTTTATCGGGACTTGGTGTGAAGAGAGATGAGAATACAGGGGAGAGTGTAGAAAGATGGTGCCACATGTCCCTATTCCTCAACCCCAATGTAGACCGTAGCCAGAGGTCTTAACATCAAACACGATGTATTAATACAGTCTTAGTATTTCTGTTTGCCTCATCTGAAAGATGAAAGGAATTATTCATCTATCGTCTTCCTTTTTAGGCTTTGCCTGTTCAAAACACTGCTCCCAAACCCTACACTAATGTTAAATTACACATGTCTATTAATTTTACATGGAAAATCTTTTGAACTGCTTCTAACCCTCCAGTAGGCCGTTCCCTGCAGACTGGATGGACGGAGTCTGATGTTGTTCTGGCAATGTTGTTGTGTTTTCCTAAAACAGTAAACAGTTTCTCTCATGAGGATGAGTGGGATGTTATTGTCACTTTCTTAGACAGCAATGAATACATCTGTCAGGGAGAGAGCGAGAGAGAGAGAGGTGAGAGAGAGGTGAGAGAGGAAAAAAAGAGGCAGGGAGAGAGTGTGTATGTGTCTGACAGAAAGGACAACAGGGGTTTCATGACTTGACGTCTTGCCCCTCAAGGCGCGGGTGGGTCATGAGTCATAGATTCAAAGTGTATTGCCTAGTGCATAGTGCATAGTGCATAGTGTGCAGAGTATGAATGAGCAGGGAGTGAGTGCACACTTTGACAAGCCCTCTGAGTCTAAGAGGAGACAGCCACTCAAAGAACTTAACCGGCTGCCCTGCGGCAAGAGTGAGAGAGGGAGAGAGAGGACAGCGAGAGAGAGAGAGAGAGAGGACAGCGAGAGAGAGAAAGTTACAAACACAGAGCAATACAGTGCTCTCTCAGACCTCACACACATGCACAGATGCACACGCAAACAAAACCAACACACACACATACACACACATTGTATGACAATAAAAACCTCTACTACAAAGGAACACACAAATACAAAGAAAATCAGGACCAGAAACCCATTTAAAGTTCTCAGCCCCAGGCCAATCCTGTCTCATATCATAGCCTCCACCTCTCAACATCGGCCATCACCATTGGCTGCTGAGCCCGGGAGAGGGAGTATAAAGAGCTCATACACCCTTCATGTAGAAATGTGCCTCATTGCCATTGTCTGGGTTTGTAAGAGATGCAAGATTTTTCTTCCATTAAGCTTTACTCTCAATGTTCTGTCCATATAACTTCCCCCCAGTGCCTCCAGGCCGATACAAGAGACCAATACAACCACACACACACACAGTGGGTTACTGTAAGGGTGAAACAGCACCATTAGCTAAGACTAAACAATGTTTCTTTCACAACGCCAGATGTCATCTAAGAAGACAAGCTCTCTCTCTCTCTCTCTCTCTCTCTCTCTCTCTCTCTCTCTCTCTCTCTCCGGTAGGCCATCATTGTAAATCATGTGTTATTAACTGACTTGCCTAGTTAAATTAAGGTTAAATAAAAATACAAAAATCCTCTCATCCCATCTTGCATTACAATCAGTCCCAAAAGTGGAATATTTCTCACAAGCTAAGCTAGGTCCGTTATGGCACCAGACACATGGAGTCATACTAGAGGCATACAGGCTATGGTCTTTATCTACAGCCCTGAGTTCAAACAACCAGGTGTATGTCATTGGCACAGAAAGATAATGTCTTGCTGTGGTCCTAGGGCCAACAATGATACTCTCAAGGATATGTACTTTGGAACTCAGCCAGTTACTGAGAAAAGACTGCAGGCAAAGGAGAGAGGGCTCTAACAAGCAGCACACACTCACAATCTCTCGCATACACACACACTCATTACCACTCCGAGTGCAGGGTTAAGTAACCAGATATAGCTGTGGTTCCATGTCTAGGCACTGAGAGAAGAGCTTGTCAGATGTATTAACTGTCAAACCGGGTGTCAGGAGGATTCTGTATAGTAAAGCATTGACTTGGCTGTTGATTGAGTAATATCTCAGGTCAGAGTTATAGACAAGAGCATTTTACCTGATTGCTTTTATCTCACTGAGTCATAGCGACTCCTTCTCTGAGAGTAGATCAGTTCCTAGGGTACCACAGTGTGATTTCAACACACACTCATCTACTATACACAAGCCATTAATCAAAATAACTAAATATTCTTGGTCTTCCCCTAAATTTGCACCCATAGATTCAGACAGGATGAAAAACAGAGAAAGAGAGAGAAATATATTCTATAGATAAGGAGTAATCAACTGGCTTTAAAGAGTGGAGTGTACAACTACACAAACAGGTTAAATAAGAGTTGGGCTGACAGAGAGAGAGAAGAAAGATGGAGCCTGTATCGGCTGTTAGCGTTCCCAGCCAGCTTGTCTGGTTAGTCTGGTTGAAAAGGATAGGAAGGGAGGGAAGAGGCCAGGCGGGTTTCTCCAATCTAACATCTAGATGGATGGCCTCATTTAAATGTACCAATAGCTGAGAGGAGGAGAGTCTGGAGAGACTGTGTGTGATATGGCACCACAGGTTGTTAGGATTGTGAAAGGATATCTACAGAGGAAAAGGTTGCACAAACCTGCAGTACCAAAGAGTACTGTATGAAACTGTGCATGCTGGCCGGTTTTACAGCTGGAACAACATTGCTACAGTACAAGGTTTGTCAGGGTCACTCACTGTGGTCTCTTGTCAAGGCTGTAATCAATAGAGCGGTGGCCTCTCAAGGCCTCGAAATGCACCAGCCTGCCCTGCCTCACTCTAATCACACACAAAGTGGGGGGGGGGGGTTCATGAGTTTCAAATGCAACCAGGTTCAGTCTGAGGTTACTTTGACGAACCAATATGCGTAATATCCTATGGAAGAGTATATATGAGCCTATGTTATAACTGCATACTGCAGCATTACTAAGAGTCTGTATGAGTTTGTATATTACTACTGCATTATTCAACCTAGTCCTCCACTATAACAGACCTGATTCTGCCCTTTTATACATGCACTCACGCCACTGAGGAATATGTTTATTGTGAATCTCATGCTTTCTACACGTAGGCCTAGTGTATGGCAATTTTGTAATCAAACTACTGAAACCAAATGGCATATCAATGGTTTATGTATAGTACAAGCACAACCCCAGATTCCTGAAGCCTTAATTGAACTTGATAGCATTATCGAATGACAGCATCTCTCTCCTTCAGCATGGTCTACATTTAAATATATCCAGTGTGATGTGGTTGAAGGTAACTAGCAGTGATCACTAGACTAGATCAGAGTAATAGAATATCAGTGCACTGATCCGACCGTAGCAGTTTGGGGCTACGGAGAGAGACCCTGCCAGCCAGGCAGGATAAGGACAGAAGTAGAAAACAGATTCTTTCATTCAGTGCTTGAGAATGTCTTAAGTCCTCGCTCTACCAGTATCCCTCACAGCAATGGAGGTTTCAGAGATGAAGGCTACTAGCCTACTACTACTAATGGGGAGATGTCTGAGCTACTCAATACTCATTTTAGAGACATTCTCCTGCTCAGTCCACAGTGCTTGGGTTTCTATATTTGATCCTCCTCCAATGCTTGTTATGGTCTTTCTTAAGAGACAGAGGTGGTGGTTTTGGGTGGTTTTACTTCAAAAGACATTCCAGTCCAATTTCAGGGTTATTCGTTTTAATTTCACTGTGTGGAGGGGGCAGTCCAGAGGAGAAACATGTAATTTTAGAGAAGGATACACCCGAGAAAGATGACTGTGTCTGCTGCCTAAAAGAACAGGCCTGCAGAGTGGGGACTACATGCCTTGGCCTGCTAAGAGTCTGCCTGTTAATTCCTCTGAACCAGATGGAGATGCAACAGATGCTCTTTGTCATCACAGGTGAATTGCACAGTAACATGAATGAAGGATCTGTATATCCTAACATATGCAGGTAAACATTTCAGCATTCCCCAGTCCTTCTACCTGAGTAACTACTGTCTGCCGCTAAGGGGGGGAAATGAGGGGTGTTGGCTTTGTGGTGTCCTTTCATAACCAGGCAGTTGTTTTGCAATACAGTATTAGAAGGCTAGTGTTACAACAGTCAGTTACAGAAAAGATCATAAGATCATTTCATAATCATCCATTTTAAAGTATATTCGAAATCGTATTCATTACAATCTAAATAATATTAAGTTAATAATAATAATAATAAAGCCTACAATTCAACAGTTCCGTGTAGCCTACTAGTCTAAAAAGAGTTCACTATTTTGTCATGCGCTCTACGGGCAGTTAAGCAAATCGCCTCTTTATTGAAATGCAAACATACAGCGCATGTTAAACTGACAATAATAACACCGAAGACTAGCATATTCCAACTTTTGTTGTGAATTAACTGTTGAACACAATACAACACATGACAGTTGTAACTTATTCTAATGGATGCTCTCGCTTCGTGCACGGCTTCCAATGAAACACCGTCAATACATCATTTACAACAACCCCTGGCTGTCAAGTGAAAGTGACATGATCAGAAACAATGTCACTTTACTCTACAGGCTAACGCGTTCTCTCCACGACGATGCACTATACAGTAAAGTCACTTTAGTGTGTATCTGAAAAATGTTAAGTCATCTCTATTGGCAATAGGTGGTGTCTGAACAAAGGATGACAAAACTTACCTGCTAGAATTGCCTTCCCTGGGTGAGTTAATTTCGCTTTTCCTCCAGGTGCCGCCGCCGCCAGACACCTGGGTCTGTGAAAGAGGCTGGTGAATTTACTGTTTCCCTCCATTGTCAATAAATAATTAAACCAATATCTATCTAGCTATAAACTAAGTCTACGAAAGTCCTTAAACTAGTTTCTAGTTGATATAACGTTCAGTGCATACCATGGATATCATGTCAGACATCCGCTGTATGTGGCCAGTAAGCTACTACACAGCTCGCAGTTGCGGGGAGAAAGCCTATCTATCCCTGGGGCGGAGGGAGGAGAGACGGGGCATTTTCGTTCCACACCAGGAGAAGGGCGGGGCTCTGTCTCTCTCTCTCTAGTCTAGGCGCGTCACATCCTTGTACGCGTCAACTCGCAAAAATGAATACATTATCAAACATACATTTCTCAGTTCAGAAAACAAACACACAGCGATGTAAATTAAAGTATCAGCCCCAGTAGAGAGCGTAATGTTGAAATAGCACCTTCCTCCACCCTGCTCCCATCAGAGCAAGAGAGAGCCGTGGTACAAAGGCGCTTCAGACACAAAACACCATCAATCAAGTGGTGTGACTCTCAAGTGGTGTGACTCAGTGACATCCATCCCCCTTATAGGCTACATCCATGAGAAGACTGCATCCACAACAATATTCATACAGATATCAGTCTTGCTATGAATAGAAACATCATATCAAAATAAAGTTTAAACCGTCAACCATTTTCTTTTGTTCCTAACCTCACTTACAAATAAGACCTATGCTTACATAATTTATTTTTTACCATAACCAATTTTTCACTTATCTATTCTGATTATCAAGTTGAATAGATGCTGCTTTGCATTGATGTAGCCGGTACAGAAGGCCTAGTACAACAAGTGTACAAAAAGGCAGTTTCTCCATCAGTAGCAGTTCCCAGGATGAGGACAAAGTGCAGCAGTACATTGTAACTCCACTGATCCAGGGGCAGTTTCTCCATCTGTAGCAGTTCCCAGGATGAGGACAAAGTGCAGCAGTACATTTAAACTAAACTGATCCAGGGCCAGTTTTGCTCCTCAGCTTCAGCTGGTGATCCTCAGGACTGTGGCATCAGAAGTTGAGGGCACAAGTCACAACACTCTCTCCACTATTTATTGTAAATTCAAAGTTAAAAACATAGCCTGACGTATGGGTCAGAGACCTTCATCAGACAGACCCTCAGGACTGGTCCTGGAACAGCTCTAGTAGAGTGAAGACTTGCCATGGAGTAGTCTGGCCTGGTTACAGAACTATATGTGCTTTTATAAACTCCCCTGACTTGTCATGTCATAGGAGTAGCTAGGCAGCTAGAGGATTTCTGCAGTGCAAGACAAAGACCAGTTGGATAGAACAGAAACAGATACCTTCTGGAGATATACAGTCCATTGTATAGTATTGATTGCATTGTCAGAACTAAAAGAAGCAAGAACATCCTTGAAGTGGCAAAAACCACAACACCAAACCTGATCTCAGACATTTGTTAATGACCCATGCTCCCCAAGGCAGGAAGTCAGATTTCATTGTCAACTTACTCCATACAATTTGCTTGAACTATTCATCATAAGGGCCACACAACATATCAATGACATAACAGTTAATGAAAAGCCGGGAGGGACAGTGTCATAAGCTGAGATGAACCATTGTGACAGTCTGTGCCAGTGTTATGTAGGCCTTATGAACAAAGGTTCTTAGAAAAAGCCAGAGTTAATAGTATGACAATTCAAACATATGGTATTACCACAAACATCCAAGTTCCCTCTGGGGTTTCTACTAGGAGCATTGTGAAATGATCACCGCCAGATAATGTGTGTGTAAACTTTATTATCCTTGAGAACACTTGTCTTGAACATAGAGTAATGGGTGTACACAGGTCAGATTTCAGTGTTTTCTACAAACCTCAATCCAACATTTGTACAATATTGTGGCACAGCTCCAGATGCATGAGGCCAGATTTACCCATAAACAGTGGCGGTAGTTTTCCAGAACATTCTCACTAGACATGTGCTACTTGAACAGGAAGAAAACAAACCCCAGAATGATGGCTGCTGCAAGCAATCGTTCTGAAGAGTTTCATGTTTTTATTCTGCTCTTTTTGTATATTGTCATTTTTATTTTATTTTTAAGTATCATGTTTATGACCAACTACAACAATACACTATAGACAATGCATACGGTATGGTATTCCATCATACTGAACTTGTTTCTTTAAGTATCACAACATATCATACATTCTACAATGTTTCTTCAGTACATTAAATAACTCTGGACCACTGGCACAGGGATATACAGGAGTTCTATTCCCTCTTATGTTTTTATTCTCCTTTGTGTAATATTGGACTTCCTTCACCATCCTGTTAGTTGGTGTCCGTGGTGGGACAGTAAAGGCTTCAAAATACATGTGTTCAGCCTTGAACACAACATAGGTAATACTTGTTATTAAATGCATAACATGGAAATTGTGCTCCTGGTTGCATTGTTACAGCATTATATGTTTGGCAGCACATGCACAGACATCAGCATATAGCAGTTATGTTTCACATCATCATCATCATCAACTCCAGAGCTGTGGGATCGTGTACCATACATCACAGTGTTAAGTGGAGAGACCCAAACGTCCATGTTGACCTAGATATTATCAGCTAGCACATGAGCATTTGGAGAGGAGAATCAATGCAAACCTTCCCAGTCTTGGTGTTGTCAACATATCCCTACATGTTTGATAACTTACACAGTAAAAGTACACCATAATCCCAATAACTAGTGTTCCTAGTCCATAGTACTGTATAGTGTTGCATCTTCAACACATAGTACCTGTTCAGATGGACAAACAAAAACTATTGAACAGAAACAGTCAAGAAACAAGCGTAGGAGGAGAGTGGTGGTGAAACAAACGTAGGAGGAGAGTGGTGTTGAAACAAACGTAGGAGGAGAGTGGTGGTGAAACAAACGTAGGAGGAGAGTGGTGGTGAAACAAACGTAGGAGGAGAGTGGTGGTGAAACAAACGTAGGAGGAGAGTGGTGGTGAAACAAACGTAGGAGGAGAGTGGTGGTGAAACAAACGTAGGAGGAGAGTGGTGGTGAAACAAACGTAGGAGGAGAGTGGTGGTGAAACAAACGTAGGAGGAGAGTGGTGGTGAAACAAACGTAGGAGAGAGTGGTGGTGAAACAAACGTAGGAGGAGAGTGGTGGTGAAACAAACGTAGGAGGAGAGTGGTGGTGAAACAAACGTAGGAGGAGAGTGGTGGTGAAACAAACGTAGGAGGAGAGTGGTGGTGAAACAAACGTAGGAGGAGAGTGGTGTTGAAACAAACGTAGGAGAGAGTGGTGTTGAAACAAACGTAGGAGAGTGGTGTTGAAAGAAACGTAGGAGAGTGGTGGTGAAACAAACGTAGGAGAGAGTGGTGGTGAAACAAACGTAGGAGAGAGTCGTGGTGAAACAAACGTAGGAGAGTCGTGGTGAAACAAACGTAGGAGAGTCGTGGTGAAACAAACGTAGGAGAGTCGTGGTGAAACAAACGTAGGAGAGAGTGGTGAAACAAACTTGAAAAATGACTCAAAGTTGACACCTCCTGTACAAGGCCAAGCTGTGCTCAGAGGGCAGGGGTACTCCGTGATGAGCCTTTCACCCACTCCCTCTCTGGCTCCTCAGTAAAAGTCTTCACTACCAGTACTCTATTATCATCTCTAGAAAAACTAATATTTTAAAAAGCTGCTCTATGGTTGATACAGTCTATGGAACAGTGATAGAATATACCTGGACAGAGTGGTGTACTGTACGTTAGCTTTTACCTGTTAGCTATTTTCTCTAGGAGCTAAGAGCTGTCGCCATGCTGTGCAGTGGTGAATTGGGGGGCTGGTCAGGCCAGCCTAAGTAGAGGGGTCAGTTAGCCTTGCTCTAGTCCATTGGAGAGGGAGGGGGAGCAAGAGGAGGTGGGGAGTGAGAGGAGATGGGAGCAAAATGGAGGTCTTTTTGGTTGAGTTGGGTGTGGTGGTGGTGGGGTTGAGGTTTGGAGTGTCCAGAGGTGGACTAGGTGTCTCACAGAGTAGAGAGATTGTGTATTAGGGGGTTTCAAGGCAGGGAATCCATATTGAATCCATAAGCAAGCTGCATCTGTAATGTATTTGATAAGTGTGATTAAGGTTGGGTAAGAGGGGTTGGGATGTGGGGTTACTGGGGCCTTATGCTCTACATGATCTGCAACCCAAATGGACACCTTAAAGCCTATATAGGACACTACTTCTGACTGGAGCACTATTGGCCCTGGTCAAAAGTAGTGCACAAAACAGGGAATAGTGTGCCATTTGAGATGCATGGACCCATGTTGTAGCCATAAGGGGGCTGGGTGGGGTAGAGGTGGTCTACATGTTGTAGCCGTAGGGGGGCTGGGTGGGGTAGAGGTGGTCTACATGTTGTAGCCGTAGGGGGGCTGGGTGGGGTAGAGGTGGTCTACATGTTGTAGCCGTAGGGGGGCTGGGTGGGGTAGAGGTGGTCTACATGTTGTAGCCGTAGGGGGGCTGGGTGGGGTAGAGGTGGTCTACATGTTGTAGCCGTAGGGGGGCTGGGTGGGGTAGAGGTAGTCTACATGTTGTAGCCGTAGGGGGGCTGGGTGGGGTAGAGGTGGTCTACATGTTGTAGCCGTAGGGGGGCTGGGTGGGGTAGAGGTGGTCTACATGTTGTAGCCGTAGGGGGGCTGGGTGGGGTAGAGGTGGTCTACATGTTGTAGCCGTAGGGGGGCTGGGTGGGGTAGAGGTGGTCTACATGTTGTAGCCGTAGGGGGGCTGGGTGGGGTAGAGGTAGTCTACATGTTGTAGCCGTAGGGGGGCTGGGTGGGGTAGAGGTGGTCTACATGTTGTAGCCGTAGGGGGGCTGGGTGGGGTAGAGGTGGTCTACATGTTGTAGCCGTAGGGGGGCTGGGTGGGGTAGAGGTGGTCTACATGTTGTAGCCGTAGGGGGGCTGGGTGGGGTAGAGGTGGTCTACATGTTGTAGCCGTAGGGGGGCTGGGTGGGGTAGAGGTGGTCTACATGTTGTAGCCGTAGGGGGGCTGGGTGGGGTAGAGGTGGTCTACATGTTGTAGCCGTAGGGGGGCTGGGTGGGGTAGAGGTGGTCTACATGTTGTAGCCGTAGGGAGGCTGGGTGGGGTAGAGGTGGTCTACATGTTGTAGCCGTAGGGGGGCTGGGTGGGGTAGAGGTGGTCTACATGTTGTAGCCGTAGGGGGGCTGGGTGGGGTAGAGGTTGTCTACATGTTGTAGCCGTAGGGGGGCTGGGTGGGATAGAGGTGGTCTACATGTTGTAGCCGTAGGGGGGCTGGGTGGGGTAGAGGTGGTCTACATGTTGTAGCCGTAGGGGGGCTGGGTGGGGTAGAGGTGGTCTACATGTTGTAGCCGTAGGGGGGCTGGGTGGGGTAGAGGTGGTCTACATGTTGTAGCCGTAGGGGGGCTGGGTGGGGTAGAGGTGGTCTACATGTTGTAGCTGTAGGGGGGCTGGGTGGGGTAGAGGTGGTCTACATGTTGTAGCCGTAGGGGGGCTGGGTGGGGTAGAGGTGGTCTACATGTAGCTGTAGGGGGGCTGGGTGGGGTAAAGGTGGTCTACATGTTGTAGCTGTAGGGGGGCTGGGTGGGGTAGCCTGGAGCAGCGTATCCATAGCCTCCTGGATATCCTGGCTGGGGAGCCACTGGAGCGGAACCT
The DNA here is from genome assembly GCF_045791955.1 of Oncorhynchus clarkii lewisi. Taxonomy (NCBI): domain Eukaryota; kingdom Metazoa; phylum Chordata; class Actinopteri; order Salmoniformes; family Salmonidae; genus Oncorhynchus; species Oncorhynchus clarkii. Next base: position 23,624,187 of record NC_092176.1, read on the forward strand.
GCTGTCAACATCAGCTGTTGACCTGTATGTGTACACACACACACACACACACACACACACACACACACACACACACACACACACACACACACACACACACACAGGGTTGTCTACATTTCATCAGTAACACACAGCCGGCTTTCTAGCGTTACATTCAGATTCCATGACTCATTCCCCACCACAGAGGATTCCTTTAACAGGCTAGAAGGACCCGGAGCAGAAGGACTGGAGCCAGTTTGGGATTTTAAAAGCATCATAGACTGCACTACCAAACCTACCAAACACTATGGGGGTGGGTTCTGGGACTTTTTCCTCAGTCTTCCTTTGGCTTTCTGACTCCTCCAGTTTGTCCACCTGAGAACAGAGGGTAAGACAGGAGTCAGAGAGAGGAGCCAGTCAGTCACGTAATGGGTGAGCTCACTAGACTAAAACAATTTTTCAACTACAAATCTTAATGTTCTGCAGACAGAAATTAATTTATTGGTGTTAACTTTTGTCATGAAGACAACACTACACACAATATTATACACTACACCTTTCAATATCATACTTTAGACTAGTATTAATCTCTACAGTGAGGATGCCTTAGAGAAGATGTCATGCGGAACTGGTGAGAAACTTCACTACAGCTTTCCTTACAGGTGAGGAAGCGTCTTTACAACTACTCTAAAAAGCACTGGTTTACAGCAGGGCTTGTGTAACTTTACTTCTTATTATCATTTCATTGTGTCTCCTGTTGAGGAGAAGCTCAGTCCATGCCAAGATACTGACAGTCCACTTTTATCCAATCTTAGAAAACACAAACACATCTCAGTCCAGGAGCAAAACAGACAAACCTAAATCATAACTTAGCATGCTTCTACTACAGGGCACTCCTTACCTAGCAAAATGCTACATTTCATCAATTCATCTAGAGCTGTTTATCAAAGGTCTTTTGCTTGGTTAAGAGCATGCATCTTTATTTTCCTTTTTACTGTAAGCGGTACATTTAACTGCTATCTTATCCAAGGCTAGTGTGTGGTCATTTTGTTAAAGTAAAATGTGCAGCAATCTTCCCAGGCAATGCTTCAGAAGTGTGAGAATCACATGGTCAAAAAAAAGGCTAAATAAAACATAAATCAAGCAAGGTTTCTGATGTATTCAAGAGTCAAACAGAAATGTTTAATTTACGTCATGTAATACTCCTTGTATACGTCTTAGAAATCACTCCATCTACAGGTAGTTCAAAATGCTGCAGTTCGGCCTTTAACAGGCACCAGGAAATGTAACCATATCACACCTGGTTTAGCTTTTCTATAGTGGCTACCAGTCACTTTTACAATCGATTTTCAAATTGTATTAATCACGTTTAAGGCTAGGAGTGGTTTAGCCCAATCCTATATCTCAGATCTCCCTTTCGAGCCAGGACACAGCATGAGATCCTCTGGCAGGGCAACGTTGACGTAGTCTAGGTTGAAAATAAAAGAACACTGGGCATTTGCCATTAGGGACCTTAGACTTTGGAATGGATTCGCAGATTCAGTGCCTCTTTAAATCCCCACTGAGAACCCTTTCATAAAGATACTTTTCATGTATGATTTATTAGCGTTTTTGTTTCATTGTCCTTCCTCCGGTCTTTGTTAGTACTTTTTATTGTATAATTTTATGATGGGAAGGACTTTGTTGCCTCTATTGAAAAGCGCTATTATTAATAATAATAAATTCATGCAATTAAATAATTTTGAAGTTATTCGAAACGGCAAAGGTCATTTGGAATCTCTTATGAGTAATAGCTCCAAGTGACAAAGATGTGCCTGGTCTGTACAGCCAATTAAATAAAACCAACTGAACAATTACAATGGAATAACTACAACATAAACTGGCAGTGTAATGGTAAGAATTTCAGCAGCAGAGGGGAAAGAGACTACAAGGGAGTACAGGCCTCCTCTTGAGTCAAATCATTAAAGTGTAGAAAGCTAGTAGGGAATATGGTGCCATTTGGGACACACAGACAGTGTGTGGGAGAGGTGCATTTGGTTGTCTGTGGCTGTATACCTAGGGAATCTTCTCACCATGTGGTACTGTGCACTACACTGTTATTAAAGCTATATGAGAATAGTACAACAGATCTGTATCTGCAGCAGGGGTCTGCGACTCCAGTCATCCAGGAAGCGCCACTGTGTCTGCGACACTTCATCTGCTGCCCATCTAACCAGGTGAGTACAGAGGAAACCAGCAGACCCTGCAGCCCTGGAGCTGCTGACTACTAGCCTGGTCCCAGATCTGTTAGTACTATTGCCAACTCCATTGCTGTCATTGTCAGGCCAATATGTGACAAGGAGTTGGCATGATAGAACAAACAGATTGACACTCAGGCTAGCTGACTACTGATGTGGAGGATTACAGCACAGCACTTTCCAGAGTTGTGGACTGGAGTCACATAATGTGGACTCGAGTCACAAATTTGATGACTCGAGACTTGACAGAAAATAAAAATAACTTGACTCAAGACTTGACTTTGACTTGGAACTTATCTGGCCAGATTTCGTAATGTTTTGTCTGTCACTCATTTTGTGGAAGAGTTTATGTGGATTATTCTACACAGCCAGAGGCAGTAGTTTCGCACTTGCAAAAAAACCTGCAAAAGATTGGCTAGTGAAATGTACACTGATTGGAGCTAGTGAACAGATTGCTGATTTGCTGTACAAATGAGCAAATGTCAAATTGGGGAGAGAGAGGATTGCCATATTAAAGAAAATAAATATGTATCTTCAAAAACGGTTTGGTGATCAAGAATATTAACTGTTTACTTTGCAAGCTCACCAGCAATGGAGCAACAACTACTAGCATGGGCCTACTGGTCTTTTGGTATGTAACAATTGCTTGAAATTGATCATTTACTGAAGCTTGCATTTGGAATTTGTTTTTAAAATGAATTATTACTGTGGCGAAGACGCACCATAGTCGCGGTCTTCACTTGCGGTCTCCAAACTCCCGTAAGTAAAGTACTTTTTCTCTTGTTGAAAATGTTTGCTTTTAATTTCAAACATTTAAATGCATAGGTCCCATGTGGTCAATCTATATTACATCTAATACCACAATAATTGCTTGCGTTACATCATTCCATCCCTGTAGTTTATTGCAACACGTAGACATGTCTATTTCATGTTTGATAGGCCTTTCATTTAGCCAACCATTTCTTACCCTCCGAGTGGCGTGATGTTTATTGTGCACATGAACGTTCACAAGACTCATGAGGTACAAGTTCTCTTAATTTAATTTAATTCAATGTATGGTTTCCTTTGTTCAAATTTCCCAGAGTTGCGTGTGTCTGTGTCCTACTGCCACGTTCAAAACAACCGGAAACTCATTCATACATTCAAGACAACTGGGAACTTGAAAAAAAGCGAGCTCCGACTCAAAGGTCATCCAACTTGGGATGTCGGGACTCTATCTAGAGCTCAGACTTTCCAACATGATATCACTGACGTCCTGATTTGACCTTGTACTTTTCAGTTCCCAGTTGTCTTGAAAGCACCATTAGTCTCTGTCATTCTGGTTGTGCGTAACAGGAGCGTGCACGCCTCAGTGCCCATAGAAATAGGCCTGTGCTCCACGCTTTGGAGTCAGAACGTTGAATAAAATAAAATTGTTCCATGTATGCATGGTGTTGAAATATCAATAATAATCATTACGTCTGATTAAGAGGAATGTACCAATGGATGTGGAAATGGCCTTTTACATTGTAGAACCAGTTTATTGGTTGTAATTGCCAATTGGGAAATTGTATGGTCCTAGGGGCCAAGTGCTTTTATAATTTATGTAGACCTACCTGTTAGAGCTTTGGTTTCTCAAGGCGAGGCTGTACAGTCCTGCCCTCTACCTGTGTCTGTTCAGATAGGACAGGTTAAGCCCGATACAGAGGATATTTCTTTTGGGCCATTGCTTGTGTATATTTGGTAAATCTACGTATACCTTTTGTAGGATATGGCACTTTCACCATTGGATTACCAAGGCCTGTAAATAAATCTACACTGAGCACGTCAACCTGCCTTGCCTTCTGCTGATGTCATGCCCTCACGACTGATACATGTCCCTATTTTACAATTACATTGACTAGTCAAAATGTGTTGTAGACACACACACACACACACACACACACACACACACATCTATAATATATATATGTTTTTTACTTGACAACTTGTGACTCGACTTGGAATTGACTCGAGTCTTGACCCGTTCTACTTGTGACTCGAATAATAGTGACTTGGTCTCACCTTTAACACCTTCTACCATGTGTTACTGTTCTATCACACTGTTCTACCATGTGTTACTGTTCTATCACACTGTTCTACCATGTGTTACTGTTCTATCACACTGTTCTACCATGTGTTACTGTTCTATCACACTGTTCTACCATGTGTTACTGTTCTACCACACTGTTCTACCATGTGTTACTGTTCTATCACACTGTTCTACCAAGTGTTACTGTTCTACCATGTGTTACTGTTCTATCGTGTGTTACTGTTCTACCACACTGTTCTACCATTTGTTACTGTTCTATCACACTGTTCTACCATGTGTTACTGTTCTACCATGTGTTACTGTTCTATCAGACTGTTCTACCATGTGTTACTGTTCTATCACACTGTTCTACCATGTGTTACTGTTCTACCATGTGTTACTGTTCTACCATGTGTTACTGTTCTATCACACTGTTCTACCATGTGTTACTGTTCTATCACACTGTTCTACCATGTGTTACTGTTCTATCACACTGTTCTACCATGTGTTACTGTTCTATCACACTGTTCTACCATGTGTTACTGTTCTATCACACTGTTCTATCATGTGTTACTGTTCTATCACACTGTTCTACCATGTGTTACTGTTCTATCATGTGTTACTGTTCTACCATGTGTTACTGTTCTATCATGTGTTACTGTTCTATCACACTGTTCTATCATGTGTTACTGTTCTATCACACTGTTCTATCATGTGTTACTGTTCTACCATGTGTTACTGTTCTATCACACTGTTCTACCATGTGTTACTGTTCTATCACACTGTTCTATCATGTGTTACTGTTCTATCACACTGTTCTATCATGTGTTACTGTTCTATCACACTGTTCTACCATGTGTTACTGTTCTATCATGTGTTACTGTTCTATCACACTGTTCTATCATGTGTTACTGTTCTATCACACTGTTCTACCATGTGTTACTGTTCTATCATGTGTTACTGTTCTACCATGTGTTACTGTTCTATCACACTGTTCTATCATGTGTTACTGTTCTATCACACTGTTCTACCATGTGTTACTGTTCTATCACACTGTTCTACCATGTGTTACTGTTCTATCATGTGTTACTGTTCTATCACACTGTTCTACCATGTGTTACTGTTCTACCATGTGTTACTGTTCTACCATGTGTTACTGTTCTATCACACTGTTCTATCATGTGTTACTGTTCTATCACACTGTTCTACCATGTGTTACTGTTCTACCATGTGTTACTGTTCTATCACACTGTTCTACCATGTGTTACTGTTCTACCACACTGTTCTACCATGTGTTACTGTTCTACCATGCGTTACTGTTCTATCACACTGTTCTACCATGTGTTACTGTTCTATCACACTGTTCTACCATGTGTTACTGTTCTATCACACTGTTCTACCATGTGTTACCGTTCTATCACACTGTTCTACCATGTGTTACTGTTCTAACACATGGTAGAACAGTGTGATAGAACAGTAACACATGGTAGAACAGTAACACATGGTAGAACAGTGTGATAGAACAGTAACACATGGTAGAACAGTAACACATGGTAGAACAGTAACACATGGTAGAACAGTGTGATAGAACAGTAACACATGGTAGAACAGTAACACATGGTAGAACAGTGTGATAGAACAGTAACACATGGTAGAACAGTAACACATGGTAGAACAGTAACACATGGTAGAACAGTAACACATGGTAGAACAGTGTGATAGAACAGTAACACATGGTAGAACAGTAACACATGGTAGAACAGTGTGATAGAACAGTAACACATGGTAGAACAGTAACACATGGTAGAACAGTGTGATAGAACAGTAACACATGGTAGAACAGTAACACATGATAGAACAAAATTCAACTTCCGGTGCCGACAGAGATGGCCGCCTCGCTTCGCGTTCCTAGGAAACTATCCAGTGTTTTGTTTTTTTACGTGTTATTTCTTACATTAGTACCCCAGGTCATCTTAGGTTTCATTACATACAGTCGAGAAGAACTACTGAATATAAGATCAGCGTCAACTCACCATCAGTACGACCAAGAATATGTTTTTCGCGATGCGGACCCTGTGTTCTGCCTTTCACCCAGGACAACGGAGTGGATCCCATGCAGCGACCCAAAAAAACGACTCAGAAAAAGAGGGAAACGAGGCGGTCTTCTGGTCAGACTCCGGAGACGGGCACATCGTGCACCACTCCCTAGCATCCTTCTCGCCAATGTCCAGTCTCTTGACAACAAGGTTGATGAAATCCGAGCAAGGGTAGCATTCCAGAGGGACATCAGAGACTGTAACGTTCTTTGCTTCATGGAAACATGGCTCACTGGAGAGACGCTATCGGGGGCGGTGCAGCCAGCGGGTTTCTCCACGCATCGCGCCGACAAAAACAAACATCTTTCTGGTAAGAAGAGGGGCGGGGGCGTATGCCTTATGACTAACGAGACATGGTGTGATGAAAGAAACATACAGGAACTCAAATCCTTCTGTTCACCTGATTTAGAATTCCTCACAATCAAAATGTAGACCGCATTATCTACCAAGAGAATTCTCTTCGATTATAATCACAGCCGTATATATCCCCCCCCAAGCAGACACATCGATGGCTCTGAACAAACTTTATTTGACTCTTTGCAAACTGGAATCCATTTATCCGGAGGCTGCATTCATTGTTGCTGGGGATTTTAACAAGGCTAATCTGAAAACAAGACTCCCAAAATTTTATCAGCATATCGATTGCGCAACCAGGGGTGGAAAAACCTTGGATCATTGTTACTCTAACTTCCGCGACGCATATAAGGCCCTGCCCCGCCCTCCTTTCGGAAAAGCTGACCACGACTCCATTTTGCTGATCCCTGCCTACAGACAGAAACTAAAACAAGAGGCTCCCACGCTGAGGTCTGTCCAACGCTGGTCCGACCAAGCTGACTCCACACTCCAAGACTGCTTCCATCACGTGGACTGGGACATGTTTCGTATTGCGTCAGATAACAATATTGACGAATACGCTGATTCGGTGTGCGAGTTCATTAGAACGTGCGTTGAAGATGTCGTTCCCATAGCAACGATTAAAACATTCCCTAACCAGAAACCGTGGATTGATGGCAGCATTCGCGTGAAACTGAAAGCGCGAACCACTGCTTTTAATCAGGGCAAGGTGACTGGTAACATGACAGAATACAAACAGTGCAGCTATTCCCTCCGCAAGGCTATCAAACAAGCTAAGCGTCAGTACAGAGACAAAGTAGAATCTCAATTCAACGGCTCAGACACAAGAGGCATGTGGCAGGGTCTACAGTCAATCACGGACTACAAGAAGAAATCCAGCCCAGTCACGGACCAGGATGTCCTGCTCCCAGGCAGACTAAATAACTTTTTTGCCCGCTTTGAGGACAATACAGTGCCACTGACACGGCCTGCAACGAAAACATGCGGACTCTCCTTCACTGCAGCCGAGGTGAGTAAGACATTTAAACGTGTTAACCCTCGCGAGGCTGCAGGCCCAGACGGCATCCCAGGCCGCGCCCTCAGAGCATGCGCAGACCAGCTAGCCGGTGTGTTTACGGACATATTCAATCAATCCCTATACCAGTCTGCTGTTCCCACATGCTTCAAGAGGGCCACCATTGTTCCTGTTCCCAAGAAAGCTAAGGTAACTGAGCTAAACGACTCTGTCATCATGAAGTGCTTTGAGAGACTAGTCAAGGACCATATCACCTCCACCCTATATATCACCGACACCCTACCCGACACCCTAGACCCACTCCAATTTGCTTACCGCCCAAATAGGTCCACAGACGATGCAATCTCAACCACACTGCACACTGCCCTAACCCATCTGGACAAGAGGAATACCTATGTGAGAATGCTGTTCATCGACTACAGCTCGGCATTCAACACCATAGTGCCCTCCAAGCTCGTCATCAAGCTCGAGACCCTGGGCCTCGACCCCGCCCTGTGCAACTGGGTACTGGACTTCCTGCCCCCAGGTGGTGAGGGTAGGCAACAACATCTCCACCCCGCTGATCCTCAACACTGGGGCCCCACAAGGGTGCGTTCTGAGCCCTCTCCTGTACTCCCTGTTCACCCACGACTGCATGGCCACGCACGCCTCCAACTCAATCATCAAGTTTGCGGACGACACAACAGTGGTAGGCTTGATTACCAACAACGACGAGACGGCCTACAGGGAGGAGGTGAGGGCCCTCGGAGTGTGGTGTCAGGAAAATAACCTCACACTCAACGTCAACAAAACTAAGGAGAAGATTGTGGACTTCAGGAAACAGCAGAGGGAACACCCCCCTATCCACATCGATGGAACAGTAGTGGAGAGGGTAGCAAGTTTTAAGTTCCTCGGCATACACATCACAGACAAACTGAATTGGTCCACTCACACAGACAGCATCGTGAAGAAGGCGCAGCAGCGCCTCTTCAACCTCAGGAGGCTGAAGAAATTTGGTTTGTCACCAAAAGCACTCACAAACTTCTACAGATGCACAATCGAGAGCATCCTGGCGGGCTGTATCACCGCCTGGTACGGCAACTGCTCCGCCCACAACCGTAAGGCTCTCCAGAGGGTAGTGAGGTCTGCACAACGCATCACCGGGGGCAAACTACCTGCCCTCCAGGACACCTACACCACCCGATGTTACAGGAAGGCCATAAAGATCATCAAGGACATCAACCACCCGAGCCACTGCCTGTTCACCCCGCTATCATCCAGAAGGCTAGGTCAGTAAAGGTGCATCAAAGCTGGGACTGAGCGACTGAAAAGCAGCTTCTCTCTCAAGGCCATCAGACTGTTAAACAACCACCACTAACATTGAGTGGCTGCTGCCAACACACTGACACCGACACAACTCCAGCCACTTTAATAATGGGAATTGATGGGAAATGATGTAAATATATCACTAGCCACTTTAAACAATGCTACCTTATATAATGTTACTTACCCTACATTATTCATCTCATATGCATACGTATATACTGTACTCTATATCATCAACTGCATCCTTATGTAATACATGTATCACTAGCCACTTTAACTATGCCACTTTGTTAACATACTCACCTCATGTATATACTGTACTCGATACCATCTACTGTATCCTGCCTATGCTGCTCTGTACCATCACTCATTCATATATCCTTATGTACATATTCTTTATCCCCTTACACTGTGAATAAGACAGTAGTTTTGGAATTGTTAGTTAGATTACTTGTTGGTTATTACTGCATTGTCGGCACTAGAAGCACAAGCATTTCGCTACACTCACATTAACATCTGCTAACCATGTGTATGTGACAAATACAATTTGAAACAGTTACTGTTCTACCATGTGTTACTGTTCTATCACACTGTTCTACCATGTGTTACTGTTCTATCACACTGTTCTACCATGTGTTACTGTTCTATCACACTGTTCTACCATGTGTTACTGTTCTATCACACTGTTCTACCATGTGTTACTGTTCTATCACACTGTTCTACCATGTGTTACTGTTCTATCACACTGTTCTACCATGTGTTACTGTTCTATCACACTGTTCTACCATGTGTTACTGTTCTATCACACTGTTCTACCATGTGTTACTGTTCTATCACACTGTTCTACCATGTGTTACTGTTCTATCACACTATTCTATCATGTGTTACTGTTCTACCATGTGTTACTGTTCTATCACACTGTTCTACCATGTGTTACTGTTCTATCACACTGTTCTACCATGTGTTACTGTTCTATCACACTGTTCTACCATGTGTTATTGTTCTATCACACTGTTCTACCATGTGTTACTGTTCTATCACACTGTTCTACCATGTGTTACTGTTCTATCATGTGTTACTGTTCTATCACACTGTTCTATCATGTGTTACTGTTCTATCACACTGTTCTACCATGTGTTACTGTTCTACCATGCGTTACTGTTCTACCACACTGTTCTACCATGTGTTACTGTTCTACCATGTGTTACTGTTCTATCACACTGTTCTACCATGTGTTACTGTTCTATCACACTGTTCTACCATGTGTTACTGTTCTATCACACTGTTCTACCATGTGTTACTGGTCTATGTTCTATCATGTGTTACTGTTAACTAGGAGCAAGCAGTCAGGGATTAGCAGTTAGAGGAGTCCCGGGGGTGGCCAACCCTGGTCCTAGAGCACAGGAGGTTGGTGGCACCTTAATTGGGGAGGACAGGCCCGTGGTAATGACTGGAGTGGAATATCAAACACATGGTTTCTATGTGCTTGATGCCTAGAGGTTTTTGTTTCAGCCCTGCACTTACACGCCTGATTCAGACTTCAATCTAGAAACACAATTTGCTGAATCAGGTGTGTTGGTGCTGGGCTGGAACCTAACTTCACAGGGGGTGCAGGGTTCTCTAGGACCAGGGCTGGCCAGCACTCCCTCCAATATCACACTGTTCTACCATGGTAGGCTCCTACATCAGAAACCCAGGGTCTATGTTACAACAGAAAACAGACAGAACAAAAAAGAAAGAAATAAAGATCCAGAGACCGTCACCTTCTCCGCAACCTCATCAACCTGGAAGAGAACCAAAAGTTCTTTGACCTCACATGGCTTGGGATCAAAGGTTACAGGAAGTGGTGTCATGAGAGATTGCTTTAACTCTTGAGGAATGCTAGGGTTCCCCAATTTAGTGGCTCATGTTTTTAACTTAGTGAAGAAATACAAAATAATCAAGTTGTATAATTGTACAGAATCATTCTAGCCTTTGAAAAGAAACCGAGTGAAAGCATTCCCTAGCAGCATTATCACATCTTTAAGTAAACTTTCCACTACTTTCCTCTTCATTTGTATTGCCAAAAGTATTGCTTCATTTCTAAACCCTGTCTGTTAGCAGGAAGAGATCCATTATTTAACTTATATTTTACAACCTTTTCCCCCACTGAAAACAAATGTGAAGTGTGTCCCAAATGGCACCCTATTCTCTATATAGTGCACTAATTTGACCAGGGCTCATAGGGTTCTGTTCAAAAGCAGTGGCAGGGTGCCATTTGGGACACAGCCTGTGCTTGCTGTGTTTACAGCAGGACTGACCTTGGTGAGATACTCCCTCATGACCTGGATGAAGTATGGCATGGCAAAGTCCATGATGTTGTGTCTCCAGGCCAGCTCCAGCACCACATCAGGGTGCAGCAGGTCATAGGAGGCAAACAGACAGGCAGCGAAACACTCCTTCCTACCCTCCTCCAGGAACCACTGCAGCAGGGTCTCAGCCAACTCTGCATCCTTAGACTCGGCAGCATACAGCATTGCATCCTGACGAACACACACAGGAAGAGTGGGCTTTATTGACTGATTGATTAGTGGATTGCTTTGGGATCGATTAAAATATTGATTTGAAACTACAGCAGGGTGTCTAGAGCATCCAGCATCCCATCCTGAGACAGGCTGACAAAGGAAGGTACGGATATTTTTTATTTTAAAAACTTTATTTAACTAGGCAAGTCAAACAAATTATTATTTACAATGACGGTCTACCCCGGCCAAACCCTAACACGGACGATGCTGGGACAATTGTGAGACGCCCTATGGGACGCCGAATCACAGCCCGTTGTGAAATCGAACCAGTCTGTAGTGACGCCTCTAGAACTGCGATGCAGTACCTTAGACCGCTGCACCACTCGGGAACATTTTGATTCTCATAGATGTTGCACCAGTGGTTACATACTATTGCAAAGCTGAAAAGCTACTGAGGAGAAAACTGAAGACACTTATTTCAACAGGTTGCAGTTGGCCAAATGTATTCACTAGAATTTCCCTCCTACAAAGTGAAACAGTGTCCGTCCGCATCAGGCTATAGTCAGAGCAGAGTGAAATGTTAAAGGGTCCAACAACAAAAATGTTCAGTGCAAAAAGAGGAAAACCCTGTGCACAGCAGTGTGTCTGCATCCAGACGCTGGTTTGGCAGGAACAGCTAGTATCTAAAATGTTCACCTTGTATAATTTGTCCTTCTTGCAGAGTTCCACGCTCTGTCTCCAGCGGTTGTTGCCTTTGTAGAGGTATGCTGCTATGCGTCTGAACTCAATCAGCTCATGCTTCTCCAGTCTCTGGGCCAGAACAATGGTGTCAAAGTTACCATACGCATCGATCGATGCCCTCAGACCCTATAGACAACACAGGCAGACAAATCAGGCTCAGAGTCTATGGACAAAAACACACACAAACACAGTACACACACACACACTCACCTGGTAGTCCTCCTCCTCTGTCAGTAGGTTATTGAGGGCCTCGTTGACTCCCTTGTTGTTGTGACTCTGGACTGACCGCAGGTAAGGCTTTACCAACTTCAACTGGTTCATCTGGAGACAGAGTCACATTATTTGGTCTTGTGTTGCTGCTAAATTGAAAGTGTTCTATTGTGCGATTACATTTATTTTTTATTTACATTCATTTAATTCCTGGTTTAAATGACTGTTTTTTTGATTGATTACCTTGGTGAAGTATGTGACCGCCCGGCTGTGGTCTAACCGTGGTGACAGTATGGTCAGAAGGTCATTTGTCAGCAGAGGTTTGTAATCCAGGTAAAAGGAAAGGGATTTGTAGTACAGCTCCACATTGGCCACCTAGAAAGAGTTATACAACACAATGAAGTTCCTTGTGAAGAGAGGTGAAAGAACTAGAAAATGAGAGCGATTGGCTACAGTTGTGGTTAGTATACTTTTAGTCCTTCAGTGAGGTTCTCAACTGTTTTGTGAGAGAGGGCTGCGGAGGTTGTGTTACCTTGGCGATGATGTCCTTGAACTGCACCTCCTTCCATGCGTCAGTAGGGTGTGACATCATCGTGAGGACAGCATTGTCATACTCCTCGTATTTATCATACAGAAACACTAGCTCCGCCCACAGGTGTGACTGCTCCGCCGCTCGCAGCACCTGATTGGAAAACCGCAGGAAGTGAGGTAACAGACATGACCGATATGGGAGAGAGAAATATTTACTTCCAATAAATATTTTCAGAGCCACACATACACATGCATCACACCTTAGGGATGTTGACACGGGACCAGAAGAGTTCCAGATGTTCTCTCATCTTCTGGGGTTTGAATTTGGAGTAGAGGATGGCCAGCTCTGTGAACATGCCCATGTGAGCGCGCTCCAAACCCAATGCTGCCTCCAACAGGGCTATCAGCTCCTCATAATAGCCCCGGTCCTGATGCACACAGACACAAACATGAGTTAACCACAAAACATAGATACTATACAGACACCTGAAATATCTGAAAACAGTAAACACCTGACAGTAAACTATGGAGGGCCTCATCAGGTGAATGATAAAGTGTATTTACCTGATAGTCACTGATGAGCTCCTCCAGTTCATCAGCGTGGATGACAATGTGAAGACCACAGATCTGAGCCAACCGAAACTCCTCCCCAGCCACACACGCAAAACACACCTGGGGGGAAGAAAGAAAAAGAAGTCATGATACACAGCCCAACAAATGGAGCTTCCATCTATCTCTTCCCCATAGAGCAGAATGTGTGTAGAAATGTTAAGGTGCACCTCCTTCCAGGTGCGTGTGCTGTTGGCTTTCCTGGCGCTGTCCACAGCAGCCTGGTACTCTCCTAGGTGGACCAGCGTGGACGCCAGGCGGGCAAAGTTGGACACATTATTATACAGCAGCTTGGCAGCATCATACATGCCCTCCTCAAAACACCTATCTCCCACCTGGATGAGGAGAAGAACAGGAAGAGAGAGAGAAAGGGAGGAATGAGTGGAGAGGGAGAAAGAGGAGTTGAGACAAAGGGTCTCAGTGACCAAACGTTGCATGTTAATATACAGTGCCTTCGGAAAGTATTCAGAACCCTTGACTTTTTCCACATTGTTACTTGAGAGCCTTATTCTAAAATGGATTAAATAAAAAATGTCAAAATAACTCAACAATATACACAAACACAATACCCAATAATGACAAAGCAAAAACAGGTTTAGACATTTTAGCAAATGTATCAAAAGTTAAAAACAAATACTTTATTTACATAAGAATTCAGACCCTTTGCTATGAGACTAAATTGAGCTCAGGTGCATCCTGTTTCCATTGATCATCCTTGAGATGTTTCTACAACTTCATTCTTATTCGAGTCCACCTGTGGGAAATTCAATTGATTGGACATGATTTGGAAAGGCACACACATGTCAATATAAAAAGGTCACACAGTTGAGAGCGCATGTCAGAGCAAAAACCAAGCCATGTGGTCGAAGGAATTGTCCGTAGAGCTCCGAGACAGGATTGTGTCAAGGCACAGATCTGGGGAAGGGTACCAAAACATTTCTGCAGCATTGAAGGTGGCCAAGAATACAGTGGCCTTCGTCATTCTTAAAAGGAAGAAGTTTGGAACCACCAAGACTCTTCCTAGAGCTGGCCGCCCATTCAAACTGATCAATCGGGGGAGAATGGCCTTGGTCAGGGAGGTGAATGAGAACCCGATGGTCACACTGAGCTCCAGAGTTCCTCTGTGGAGATGGGAGAACCTTCCAGAAGGACAACCATCTCTGCAGCACTCCACCATCAGGCCTTTATGGTAGTGGCCAGATGGAAGCCCCTCCTCAGTAAAGGGCACATGACAGTCCGCTTGGAGTTTTCCAAAATGAACCTAAAGGACTCAGACCATGAGAAACAAGATTCTCTGGTCTAAAGAAACAAAGATTGAACTATTTGGCCTGAATGCTAAGCGTCACGTCTGGAGGAAACATGGCACCATCCCTACGGTGAAGCATGATGGTGGTGGCAGCATCATGTGGGGGGAGGAGGTTCAGCTGCAGGGACTGGGAGACAAGTCAGGATCGAGGGCAAAGATGAACGAAGCCAAGTACTGCAAGATTATTGATGAAGTCCTGAGCGACCTGGAGCAGGTTCTCAGACTGGGGCGAAGGTTCACCTTCCAACAGGACAACGACCCTAAGCACACAGCCTCTGAATGTCCTTAAGTGGCCCAGCGTCAGCCCGGACTTGAACCCGATCAAACGTCACTGGAAAAACCTGAAAATAGCTATGCAGCAACGCTTGAGAGGCATATATAAATATATATTATTTCAAGCGTTGCTGCATAGCCATTTTCAGGTCTTTCCAGTGACGTTTGATCGGGTTCAATATACACATATACACACACACACACACACACACACACACACACACACACACACACACATATATACATATATATACACATACATACATATACATATATATACACATACATACATATATACACATACATACATATATATATATATATATACACAGTGCCTTGCGAAAGTATTCGGCCCCCTTGAACTTTGCGACCTTCTGCCACATTTCAGGCTTCAAACATAAAGATATAAAACTGTATTTTTTTGTGAAGAATCAACAACAAGTGGGACACAATCATGAAGTGGAACGACATTTATTGGATATTTCAAACTTTTTTAACAAATCAAAAACTGAAAAATTGGGCGTGCAAAATTATTCAGCCCCCTTAAGTGATTACTTTGTAGCGCCACCTTTTGCTGTGATTACAGCTGTAAGTCGCTTGGGGTATGTCTCTATCAGTTTTGCACATCGAGAGACTGAAATGTTTTCCCATTCCTCCTTGCAAAACAGCTCGAGCTCAGTGAGGTTGGATGGAGAGCATTTGTGAACAGCAGTTCAGTTCTTTCCACAGATTCTCGATTGGATTCAGGTCTGGACTTTGACTTGGCCATTCTAACACCTGGATATGTTTATTTTTGAACCATTCCATTGTAGATTTTGCTTTATGTTTTGGATCATTGTCTTGTTGGAAGACAAATCTCCGTCCCAGTCTCAGGTCTTTTGCAGACTCCATCAGGTTTTCTTCCAGAATGGTCCTGTATTTGGCTCCATCCATCTTCCCATCAATTTTAACCATCTTCCCTGTCCCTGCTGAAGAAAAGCAGGCCCAAACCATGATGCTGCCACCACCATGTTTGACAGTGGGGATGGTGTGTTCAGCTGTGTTGCTTTTACGCCAAACATAACGTTTTGCATTGTTGCCAAAAAGTTCAATTTTGGTTTCATCTGACCAGAGCACCTTCTTCCACATGTTTGGTGTGTCTCCCAGGTGGCTTGTTTCAAACTTTAAACAACACTTTTTATGGATATCTTTAAGAAATGGCTTTCTTCTTGCCACTCTTCCATAAAGGCCAGATTTGTGCAATATACGACTGATTGTTGTCCTATGGACAGAGTCTCCCACCTCAGCTGTAGATCTCTGCAGTTCATCCAGAGTGATCATGGGCCTCTTGGCTGCATCTCTGATCAGTCTTCTCCTTGTATGAGCTGAAAGTTTAGAGGGACGGCCAGGTCTTGGCAGATTTGCAGTGGTCTGATACTCCTTCCATTTCAATATTATCGCTTGCACAGTGCTCCTTGGGATGTTTAAAGCTTGGGAAATCTTTTTGTATCCAAATCCGGCTTTAAACTTCTTCACAACAGTATCTCGGATCTGCCTGGTGTGTTCCTTGTTCTTCATGATGCTCTCTGCGCTTTTAACAGACCTCTGAGACTATCACAGTGCAGGTGCATTTATACGGAGACTTGATTACACACAGGTGGATTGTATTTATCATCATTAGTCATTTAGGTCAACATTGGATCATTCAGAGATCCTCACTGAACTTCTGGAGAGAGTTTGCTGCACTGAAAGTAAAGGGGCTGAATAATTTTGCACCCCCAATTTTTCAGTTTTTGATTTGTTAAAAAAGTTTGAAATATCCAATAAATGTCGTTCCACTTCATGATTGTGTCCCACTTGTTGTTGATTCTACACAAAAAAAATACAGGTTTATATCTTTATGTTTGAAGCCTGAAATGTGGAAAAAGGTCGCAAAGTTCAAGGGGGCCGAATACTTTCGCAAGGCACTGTACACACACACACACACACACACACACACACACACACACACACACACACACACACACACACACACACACACACATACAGTGAGGCAAAAAAGTAATTTTCATCATAGGTACACTTCAACTATGACAGACAAAATTAGAAAAAAAAAATCCAGAAAATCACATTGTAGGATTTTTTATGAATTTATTTGCAAATTATGGTGGAAAAGAAGTATGTGGTCAATAACAAAAGTTTCTCAATACTTTGTTATATACCCTTTGTTGGCAATGACAGAGGTCAAGCGTTTTCTGTAAGTCTTCACAAGGTTCTCACACACTGTTGCTGGTATTTTGGCCCATTCCTCCATGCAGATCTCCTCTAGAGCAGTGATGTTTTGGGGCTGTTGCTGGGCAACACAGACTTTCAACTCCCTCCAAAGATTTTTGATATCTGGAGACTGGCTAGGCCACTCCAGGACCTAGAAATGCTTCTTACGAAGCCACTCCTTCGTTGCCCGGGCGATGTGTTTGGGATCATGGTCATGCTGAAAGACCCAGCCACGTTTCATCTTCCATGCCCTTGCTGATGGAAGGAGGTTTTCACTCAAAATCTCACGATACATGGCCCCATTCATTCTTTCCTTTACACGGATCAGTCGTCCTGGTCCCTTTGCAGAAAAACAGCCCCAAAGCATGATGTTTCCACCCCCATGCTTCACAGTAGGTATGGTGTTCTTTGGGGGCAACTCAGCATTCTTTGTCCTCCAAACACGACGAGTTGAGTTTTTACCAAAAAGTTATATTTTGGTTTCATCTGACCATATGACATTCTCCCAATCTTCTTCTGGATCATCCAAATGTTCTTTAGCAAACTTCCGACAGGCCTGGACACGTACTGGCTTAAGCAGGGGGACACGTCTGGCACTGCAGGATTTGAGTCCCTGGCGGCGTAGTGTGTTACTGATGGTAGGCTTTGTTACTTTGGTCCCAGCTCTCTGCAGGTCATTCACAAGGTCCCCCCGTGTGGTTCTGGGATTTTTGCTCACCGTTCTTGTGATCATTTTGACCCCACGGGGTGAGATTTTGCATGGAGCCCCAGATCGAGGGAGATTCAGTGGTCTTGTATGGTCTTCCATTTCCTAATAATTGCTCCCACAGTTGATTTCTTCAAACCAAGCTGCTTACCTATTGCAGATTCAGTCTTCCCAGCTTGGTGCAGGTCTACAATTTTGTTTCTGGCGGCCTTTGACAGCTCTTTGGTCTTGGCCATAGTGGAGTTAGGACTGTTGAAGGTTGTGGACAGGTGTCTTTTATACTGATAACAAGTTCAAGCAGGTGCCATTAATACAGGTAATGAGTGGAGGACAGAGGAGCCTCTTAAAGAAGAAGTTACAGGTCTGTGAGAGCCAGAAATCTGGCTTGTTTGTAGGTGACCAAATACTTATTTTCCACCATAATTTGCAAATAAATTCATAAAAAATCCTACAATGTGATTTTTCTGGATTTTTTCTCTCATTTTGTCTGCCTTAGTTGAAGTGTACCCATGATGAAAATTACAGGCCGCTCTCATCTTTTTAAGTGGGAGAACTTGCACAATTGGTGGCTGACTAAATACTTTTTTGCCCCACTGTATATACACCAAGCTTGTAGCGTCATACCCAAGAAGACTCAATGCTGTAATCGCTGCCAAAGGTGCTTCAATAAAGTATTGAGTAAAGGGTCTGAATACTTATATAAATGTGATCAGTTAAAAACATTTAAAAAATAATTTGCAAACATTTCTAAAAAACATTTTTGGGTTTGTCATTATGGGGTATTATGTGTAGATTGATGAGAAAAAAAACATTTGAATCTATTTTAAAATAATGTAACAAAATGTGGAAAAAGTCAAGGGGTCTGAATACTTTCCGAAGGCACTGTATATCAGCATTTTATACGTATTTGACACCTTTACCTGTTGTATATGGGCATTGTTAGGGCCGTTAACAAACTCATCCAGTTCGGCCAGTCTGCCAGTTTTAGCCAGAGCAAAGATGAGTTCTGTCTCTACGTAGGACTCCCGGGCCTTCTTACGAGCCATCTGAAGGAACTTCACCAGATCCTCCCAGTTATCTACAATGCACACATCATACATTACATACACACAAACATTATACACTACATGACCAAAAGTATGTGGACACTTGCTTGTCGAACATCTCATTCCAAAATCATGGAGTTGGTCCCAACTTTGCTGCTATAACAGCCTCCACTCTTCTGGGAAAGCTTTCCACTAGATGTTGGAACATTGCTGCGGGGGCTTGCTTTCATTCAGCCACAAGAACATTAGTGAGGTCGGGCACTGATGTTGAGCGATTAGGCCTAGCTCGCAGTGGGCGTTCCAAAGGTCTTCGATGGGGTTGAGGTCAGGGATCTGTGCAGGCCAGTCAAGTTCTTCCACACCGATCTCAACAAACCATTTCTGTATGGCCCTCGCTTTGTGCACAGAGGCATTGTCATGCTGAAACAGGAAAGGGCCTTCCCCAAACTGTTGCCACAAAGTTTGAAGTACAGAATCATCTAGAATTTTATTGTATGCTGTAGCGTTAACATTTCCCTAGCCCAAACCACAAAAAACAGCCCCAGATTACTATTCCTCATCCACCAAACTTTACCGTTGTCAATATGAATTCAGGCAGGTAGCGTTCTCCTAGCATCCTTCAAATCCAGATTAGTCTGACTGCCAGATGGTGAAGCGGATTAATCACGTCATAGAACGCGTTTCCACTGCTCCAGAGTCCAATGGCGACGCTTGGCATTGCACATGGTGATCTAAGGCTTGTGTGCAGCTGCTCGGTCACAGAAACTAATTTCATGAAGCTCCTGACGAACAGTTCTTGTGCTGACGTTGCTGCCAGAGGCAGTTTTGAACTCGGTGGTGAGTGTAGCTTAGTTATGGTGATGTGTTGTCTTACCGTTCTTGCTGGCCGCGCTGACCACCTCCATGTAGGCTGACGGGTCGTCAGCTTTGATGTAGGAGTCGATGGCCTCTTTCACCAGGTCTCTCTGGAGCTGGGCTCTGGCCAGCTGACTCCATACAGCAGCCTCATTACAACGCTCTGCAAACTCATAGGCTCTGTCCAGGTTACTGATATGCTCGATCAGAACCTAGAGACACAGGTGGACGGTATGGTTACGCTGTGTGAATGAGTAAATAGCACAAAGAAAAGTATTATTGGTATTAAACAGAGGGTACCGTGATAAAATATTTGTAAGGAGCACAAAGAAAAGCAAAGCATTATTGGTGCATTGAAATAAAGCAGATACAATGATTAGCTAAATATTTGGATCATCTTCAGACTCTTGTTTACCTGAATGGCGGAGGTGTTGACGTCAAACTTTTTGAAGATGGCGAAGGCCTCCTCAAAGAGCTCGTTGCTGATGGCGATGTTAGCGATGTCTGGGGCGTCGTAGTTGTCTAGGCGGTTGATGTACTCCATCACACGTGTACGGTCTGCCTTGATGGCCGTCAGGATCAACAGGTTCTGGAGGTTTCTGGAGGAGAAACAGAAGATAAAGACGCTAGATAAGATATCAACTACAGATATTAGTAGAACTTCTGAAATATTTTAGTCTTTTCATCCTCGAAGCTTAACTTTGGTGCCAAGTAGTGTGTGTGACTGACCGGTGCTCGCTGAAGACTGAGTTGTCCAGTACAATCTTCTCCAGTAGTTCGATGAGCTCATTGGGCAGGTCAGCTGTCATAAAGGCCTTGACAGTCACCGATACCTCCTCTGGGTCCTGGGTCTCTGACAGAGCTGTCTGCACCACCTGGCCAACACAAGTTACCACAGGGAACCACAGGTCAGAACACAAGGAAGCAGGTAAAACACAGTATACCAACACAGGGTTATGAGAGGGTATTCTACTGACCTGGTCTATGAGTTGGCGTCTATAAGGGTTGTTCTCCTCTAGAACATTGGCCCATAGTTCTGGGTCTTTCCGTCTGACCAGGTAGCGAGCCTCACTCTTGAACAGGGAGTTCTCATTGCACACCTACAACAGAGCACAATGAAACCACATCAATCAATGCATCATAGTCGTGTGTGTGTGTGGGAGGGTGTACGAGCGTGCGTGCGTGCTCAGACCTTGATAAGGTCCAGGTCACACTGGCCCCTCTCATAGGCGACACAGGCGAGGTGGGGGTCTCTCTTCTCACAATACTTCCCCACTACAGTGCTGTCGTAGAAGGTGTTCTCCTTCAGGAAGCGCTCCGGGTTGTTGTTACTGTCTATGTAGATCTTAGCCAAGGCATTGTGAGTAGCTGGCTCCTCACAGCCCTCGTGGATACGAGACTCCAGCCACGGCAACAACAGCTTCAGTCTGTTGACACGCACAATTTACTTCTGAGAGCCCCTTTCCAACACCTAAGTCACACACAATACTTGGAATTTGAAGTATGGCCTCACAGGGGGAAAAAGAGGCCTGAAAGACTAAATGTTGAGGAAGTACAGGAGCAGACAGTGTTGGAGACCATGTGTGTAAGTGGTGTGTCTGTACCTGTTCCTCTTCTCTACCTCTGCCACCAGCTCGTCTGTGGAGAACTGTCCTCTCACCACCAAGATCAGGTTCTTAATGACCTCTTCAGCACAGTCTACATCCAACAGACCTCCTATCACCACCGGCAGCCGGCTAGGGTTCACCTACACACACACATCAATGCGAGGCAATGACAGCAGAAAATATTTCTAGGATAGCTAATGCTATTGGTAAAACCAACAATAAGGTATCTTGACATGTTTCATCTTCCTTCCCTGCAGTGCTGTGTTCCTCCTCACTGTGCCTACTGCCAGACTGATGACTCTTACCTTCTGAACATAGATCTCAATGTACTTCTGCAGAGTGTTGCGGTAGAGGTAGAGAACCAGGTCATGGACAAAGTCAAAGCGGTCACACACTATGATCAGAGGCAGCTGGTCTGTCAGTTTAGCCTCCTGATGAGAGAGAAAGCGAGATTGTAGTCTGCTAGACTAACGACTGTGCTAAACGTTCCCCCAACCAACCCTGCTAGGGTCGCCCTGGTACCTTGAGGAAGTTCTTGACCCTGTCCGGGTCGTAACAGTTGCTCTCTCTACAGATGCGTTCCACCTCCTTGATCTGTCCGGTCTTACAGGCCGCCTGGATGTATTTAAAATGAACGTCGGGGTCCTGGCTAAAGTTCACTATGGAACCCAGGAAGTAGAACACACCTAGGGGGGAAGAACACCGTTTCACATTGGATTCCTAGTTTCCCTGTGAATGCTACCCAGGTACACCAACACGTAAAAAAAGGGGGTTGTGTGTCTTTTTGGGGCGATAGGACCATAAAGAGAGGACAGCAAAGGTAGGAGATGTAAACCCATGGTATACCCCTTTTGTGTTAGCAAATTCACCAGGGACCACCTCATAATCAGACTCAAGTACAATAAAAATAACCTACAAGGAGTTTTACTTTGGATTCTGCAGTACATGGCTGATAAACCAAGTCTCAGGCACGGTAAAATATAATTTTTAAAGGCCGCCTCTTGGCATCGGAGAGAAAATGTTGCCGTTTTCAAGCTAATTTCCCGCAATTCTACTCATTTTGCCATGAGGCAGATAACACTTTACAAGCTTAAATTACAGTGCATTCATGTAAAATAATTATAAAATGGGGAATAGTATTGAGTTTAACAATTTATAATTGGTGGAGTGCTGTGGATACCAAAATCCCTGTGAGCCTCCCTGGCCCATGTTGCCCAGAGTTAAGAACATACATTGTAGATAATAATATTACATTGTATTGTATTACACACAGGCCACAAGCTGACACGTTTTAAAACATAATAGGCCAGATCCAGACATACCCTCAAAGCTCTTGAAGGACTCGAAGAGATCCACCAGGGCATTTGTTCCCAACTGTTCGTGGTATTTAGATGCCACCTGGACACACAGCTGAAGGTTCTGTCGGATGTTGGCTGATAACATGGCCCGAAGACACTCTATAGAGTCCTCTACTGACAGGGCGCCAAAGAAGTTCACCAGCCACTGCAGGGAGAGAGGATAGGGTTACTACAACACATCCCACACAGAGGATACATTTAAACACACCTACAGGTACATACCTCAGGGTTGAGCAGGTGTGTGTGTACGAGAGTCCTTTTGATGTCGAACAGGTCAGTGTAGTGCTCTAGAGCCCTCTGCAGCAGCCCAGCCTTCTCACACAGCTGGGCGATGTGGGCTCGGTCATAGTGACTAAACATCTGGTTTCCCAGGATTGCATCGGCCACCTGGATACACGCACAAGTTATAACACAACGGACCAATAGAAACACAACTGACATAATGAAAGGTGTGTGTGTTTACCTGGGGAGCATGGAGGAGGTTCATTTCCAGTAGGCGTGTCTGTAGGTGTCCCTCGGCTGGCTGGTTGTTCTTCAGAGCGTCCAATAGGAATGAGGTGCACTGCTGGATCAGACTGCCCTCCATGAACACATCCACTATCTACACCAATCAGGAGAGAGAGGGGACATCAGCAACCAATCACAGGAGAGAAAGAGGTAATCAAGTGTCATAGGGAGTACACTACTGGATCAGATTGCTCTCAACCCTAATACAACCTCTAGTGCCATTGACACCGTGTAGATCCCAAAACAATCGTTTAGGTATGATAAGTAATATGGTAATTGCACCACTTTCTGATATGCTACGGTATACATTTTGAACCTCTCCAATCTGCTATACTTTAGTACCTAAGAGCTAAGGTTTAGAGGGGGATTTGCTCTCAAAGGAGCAGCTTATAAGGAACCAACAGGAAGACAGTATAATATTCATTTGAAAGAATTCCATTCAGAATGTGGGAATCATCAGGTAGCATGACATTACCTCTAAACTCATGATTATAGGCGTGTGTCCAAAAAGGCATCTTATTATTATTATTATTGTTATATAGAGAACTAAAGTTGACCAGGGCCCATAGGGCTTTGGTTGAAAGTAGTGCACCATGTTGGGAATAGGCAACCTAAATCTGTGGTTGTGGGCAACTTGTACCCAGAGCCAGTTCAGACAGGAGGAAGGGAAAGTTGATATGCCATTAAAAGGAGGAAGGCTCACTCAGTCAGATAATTCCTGGCATTGCTCTCCCACATGGAATAACAAACCGGGAGGCTCCCACACTGGGCAGTGTGTGTGAGTGTCTGTTACCTGGTTGATGTTGGCCAGGGGCTCCTCATCTGCAACCAGCATCTGAGAGAACTGTAGACCCTGTTCTGGACTGACCCGCATCACATTCCTCAACAGAAACACCCAGTCTGGAGAGTAGCCCACCTACACCAGGGAGAGAGAGGGGGAGAGGGAGGCCACATCACAACACCGTCATCTGATGAGACAAGCAGGATCCCATGCCAAATCTGAATTCATAGAGGAAAATGCTATGAGATACTATGAGAGTTGTGCATCCCAAATGACACCATATTCCCTTCATAGTGCGCTACTTTTGACCAGGGCACTATACTGGGAATATGGTGCAATTTGCAACACATCCAAAGAGATGTCCATCCACTCTGGAAGTGAATTGTACCTTCTTGGCGTAAAGCACTATCTTCTGGAACTGTCCGGTCTCAGCGAAGCACTGGATCACCTTGCTGGGTACGTTGGCCCTGAGGTAGACGCTGAGGGCCAGAGTAGGATCTACTGCCTTAACCAGGTCACCAAGCTCCTCACAACACTCCAGCTACACACACACAGTACATCAACTGTAGCTATACTGCAATTTCAGAGTAAATATACAAAGGGAACAGGTTGAAAGTCTCAATGGACCCTGTTAAAGGACTCCTGTTTACATAGTGTGTGTGAGCATTGTACTAGCTCAGACTTTGCTGATAGCTACTTTATTGACAAAAAGTGTACTTACTATGACAGATATGTGGTTGTCCCACCTAGCTATCTTAAGATGAATGCACCAACAGTAAGTCTCTCTGGATAAGAGCATCTGCTAAATGACTACCATGTCAATGTGGCAAAACTGTCTAGTCCACAGCTGAATCTCCAGTCAGTCCTACCTTATCCTCTTTGAGCCACTTCTCCAGCAGCTGCTTGCGTCCCTGCTGTAGCACGGGCCTGCACAGCTCCAGAGACTCAAACTTGTTGAGCTGGCCTTCGTCCAGCAGGATGCCAAAGTACTGAAGCAGGGGAGAGGCCTGGCCCGGCTGGCCTGGCACACTCTGGAACTTACGGATGGTCTCCGCTGTACGCAGGATACCCTGGAGGAGGAGTATAGGAGAGGAAGAGGACAATATAGTGTTATTGTAGCGAAGTGTATAACAAAGCTAAGGAGGATATATTCAAAGACAATTGTCTCCTCTTAGGTTTGCAAAATTCCAATAACTTTCCCCAAATTCCCAGGTCTTCCAAAAATTCTGGTTGGGGGTTTCTGGATATCCTGCTTATTCCCTCCTTATTCTGGGAATCCTCCAACTGGAATTTCAGGAAAGTTACTGTAACCCTCCTCCAGACCGAACAGATCATCTCCTCTCGCCTGGCCCTGTGGTCTGACCTACCTTTGGTGTGGAGGCAGCCACCTTGGCAGCCTCGGAGTAGGAACCCTGGGCGAACAGCGTGTTGAACTTCCTGGCAAACAACTCATCTGCCCCGGCCAGGTTAGAACGCATGGCCATCCTCAGGCCCAGGTCTGGGTTCTGCAGCACGTTGGTGGCGTAGTTAACTATGTTCTCCTCCTCCACACACACTGACAACACCTGAGGGGGGATGCATCAAATGAATTGTCTGCTACTGAACAAAGCCCTATTCAAAGTACAGCACAACATAAGGAATAGGCTGCAATTTGGTACACAACCCAAATCAAATCAATCAATGGATGATTAACTCTGAAAAGCTTGTTATGTGTATATGCTTTCACATGTATCCACTAAAAAAACGAAATAACTCTAGTGTTCCTGTAGTATACAGACGGTAACTCTGATGGGATTTAGAGGAGTTCTTACCTGTCCCTTCTTGTTAACCCCGATGATGCCGGAGGTGGGTTCGTGGGGGGCGGTGACGAAGATGGTCTCAGCGCTGATGCGGTTCATATAGATACACACTCCCGACTCCAGATCATACAGGTGGATGTAGCCATACTTAGTGATCAGGTAGATCACGCCATGCTTGGTGCCAATCTGAGTTCAGAATCATGGGGTACAGCTATTACACCCTGTGTATGGGCCAAAGACAACTATGGGATCTCTTAGCAGTGTACAACACCAAGACAAATTCCTATCAACATTGTTGAACGGCAGTTAAGGTTTTTAATAGTTAAAGAAGCCTGAACTGAGAGGTGTGTGTGCAGGTTGCTGATAAGTGAATAAGATAAGGGAAAACACAACTCGAGCACAAACAGCTTCAGTTGTATTGGTTAAATACACAGAAAGAAAACCTCCCAGCCAACAAAGTTAGTCTGATCCTTCTGATATACTGCACAACTCATTAATTTCATTCAGGCATTGTGAGAGCCACCCTAAGCCTTCCCTGCTGGGTCTTTAGGGGTCCTTACCTGCATGGCGACGGGGAAGTCTGTCTGCGCCTCGGGAGGGAAGAACACATCAACCGCCTTCTTGGTAAATGGCTGGTTCCCTGTAGCCGGGTGACCCACCTCTATGATATGCAGCTGGAACACAACACGACCACACGTCAACATAATGACCGCATACTAACCACAGTAACATATTGACCGCATACTAACCACAGTAACATATTGACCGCATACTAACCACAGTAACATATTGACCGCATACTAACCACAGTAACATATTGACCGCATACTAACCACAGTAACATATTGACCGCATACTAACCACAGTAAAATATTGACCGCATACTAACCACAGAAACATATTGACCGCATACTAACCACAGTAACATATTGACCGCATACTAACCACAGTAACATATTGACCGCATACTAACCATAGTAACATATTGACCGCATACTAACCACAGTAACATATTGACCGCATACTAACCACAGTAAAATATTGACCGCATACTAACCACAGTAACATATTGACCGCATACTAACCACAGTAACATATTGACCGCATACTAACCACAGTAACATATTGACCGCATACTAACCACAGTAACATATTGACCGCATACTAACCACAGTAACATATTGACCGCATACTAACCACAGTAACATATTGACCACATACTAACCACAGTAACATACTGACCATACATATCAACATACTGACCATACATATCAACATACTGACCATACATGTCAACATACTGACCATACATGTCAACATGCTTACTGCATACTAACCACACATGACCACAGTAACACACTGACCACAGTAACACACTGACCATACATGTCAACATACTTGCTGCATACTAACCACACATGACCATAGTAACACACTGACCACAGTAACATACTGACCACAGTAACATACTGACCACAGTAACATACTGACCATACATGTCAACATACTGACCACAGTAACACACTGACCATACATGTCAACATACTTACTGCATACTAACCACACGACCACAGTAACATACTAACCACAGTAACATACTGACCACAGTAACATACTTACTGCATACTAACCACACATGACCACAGTAACACACTGACCACAGTAACACACTGACCACAGTAACACACTGACCACAGTAACACACTGACCACACACGACCGTATGCATTTTGCATTATGACCACATAGTAACATACAGTAACCACAAAACAACAAGTCTGCACACGTCTTAACAGTGATCGGCATTAATATTGCACATGCATATATGGTGAGTCCTGGTTTGAACTGGAACTAGGTTCACCATGCCTGTATATCCCCCAGTGTCCTCTTCTCACCTTGCCACCAGCCTGGCTGCGCACAGCAAAGCAGAAGAGAGTGGAGGCTTTGGTGTTGCCCTCCACCTTAAACTCTCCGAAGGCTGCAGCATGTCCCTCGATGGGCTGGGACACCTTCCTGTCCACAGAGTACAGCTGCATGGCCCCCACCACACGGTTTTGCTGCAGGATAGAGGAGAGAGAAGAGGAGATGTCCTCACTGTCTGAACATGCTAGAAAAGGACCAAAGTACGGTGCTTTTAGAACACAAACCCTCCCTAACGTACACCGTATGTCTGATGTGTGTGCTGTGAACTACGGGTGTGTATAAGACGTGCGTGGGTGTGTGCATACCTGTGCCGAGATACCGATAAGCAGAAGCCACTTCTGCTGTTCGTCTGTTCTGTAGTTTATGATCTGGCAACCGGCCAGACTGGCGTGCCGATCAAACACTTTGATTGGCTGAGAGTCCCCCTCCATGCTCCAATGGTAGACGGCCGCTTCAGTCACCAAGGCGACGGTGTTGACAGAGATCCACTTCCAGAACATGACTTCCTCTGTCATGGTGTGAGCCTTCATCTTACTCTTCATCTCAATGTTGAAGATCTGCAGGCACTTAGCAGCTGAGGACAAAGGGAGGGCAAGAGGAGAGACCAATATAACAATTCATAATATTGTTCTATATCTATGGGAGATACAGTGAGACAGTGAATGAAGCTAATGCTAAACTGTAGCTAGTGAACTGCATCTTTGGGTAGCTAGCTGACTATCCAGGACAATGGACTTCCTTCCAGGTCTCCATGAGATTTGTACTTTGTTTGAACAATCTCTTTAAGTTCCCAGCAAACTGGATTTCCATGATGGGTCAAAAGTGTGCTATTTCCCTGTCCAGTGAAAGAGCGTGACCGGAGTGGGGATAAAGAGCGAGGCTGATAGGTAGATAATACACTCAATGACCTAATATATAGTATCTAGCAGACAGATCCTCCAGAACAACTGTGGAACTCTTCCCCAGGTTGTTTCTGTAAAGGAGAACATGTTCTGAATCTCTTAATTACATGGATGGTGAAATAAAAAGGTAAATAAATAGACATACAAACATACATCACAAATTCCAGGCCCAAGTGCTCTAACAGAGACACAGAACGTGGCGCAGCGGTCTAATGCACTGTATCGCAGTGCTAGAGACATCACTACAGACTCTGGTTTGTTCCCGGGCTGTATCACAACTGGCCGTGATCGTGAGTCCCATAGGGCGGTGCACAATTGGACCAGCGTCGTCCGGGTTAGGGGAGGGTTTGGCCGGGGGGGCTATACTTGGCTCATTGCGCTCTAGGGACTCCTTGTGGCGGTCGGGGCGCCTGCAGGCTGACCTTGGTCATCAGGTGAACGTTGTTTCCTCCGACACATTGGTGCGGCTGGCTTCCGGGTTAAGCGGGCGGGTGTTAAGAAGCGCGGTTTGGCGGGTCATGATTTGGAGGATGCATGACTCGACATTCGCCTCCCAAGCTTGTTAGGGAGTTGCAGCGATGAGACAAGATCGAAATTGGAGAGAGAGAAAAATATTTGGGAGTGGCGGCAACGTTTTAGCAGCGGCGGGACGACACTGCTAAATCAATATAGGGGAAACACTTGA
Source organism: Oncorhynchus clarkii lewisi (assembly GCF_045791955.1). NCBI lineage: Eukaryota > Metazoa > Chordata > Actinopteri > Salmoniformes > Salmonidae > Oncorhynchus > Oncorhynchus clarkii. Next base: position 23,653,818 of record NC_092176.1, read on the forward strand.
ACTAGCAGGCTATTTAAAGGATAGTGAGAGAGAGCTACTATAATCAGTGTTGGCTACTAGGGAACTGTTCTAGTCTCTGGCATGCTGAGAGAAATTATTGAGGAAATAAAACTCCATCCTTCACTAACCTCCCATATGACAACCATTGTAAATGGAACTAAGCCCGAAGGACATCATTTAAAGATTAAACTAGACCAGTACTGACAGCATGTCCTATAGTTTCAGGTTTAGACAGTGAGTGAGGAATAGATGCGGGTTTCAGAGACCACCACACGTAGGTGAAGAGGTACGACATACCTGGTACGCTGCAGAGAGAGATCTAGAGATGGAGAGGAATACCTCACACACACACACCTCCTAGTGTGTATGATATCTGATGAGGTATACCACACACACAGTCAACCAGCATACAACAGGTCATGCTAGCATGTACGGTTCTCATAAAAGCATGTGTGGGTGTCTGTGTTTGTGGGTGGGACTGACAAACTGAAAAGTTCCACGCTTGAGATGTCACAGTCAGGAGACAGTTACAAAGTGTGGATTGAAATGTACAGAGTTGAATGCTCATCCAAACGATCTCATCCATTTGGTTACTTTTCAGGAGGAATCAGAATAGTGGCTTCAAAGTATTTACACCCCTTGACTTTTTCAACATTTTGGGGTTACAGCACAAATTTTAAATTGATTAAATTGAGATTGTGTCACACACACACAATACCCATAATGTCAAAGTTGGAATTATGTTTTTATAAATGTTTACAAATTAATTTAAAAAGTGAAACGCTGAAATGTTTAGAGTCAATAAATATTTAACCCCTTTTTTAAGGCAAGCCTAAATAAGTTCAGGAGTAAAAATGTGCTTAACAAGTCACATAATAAGTTGCATGGACTCACTTTGTGCAATAACAGTGTTAACATGATTTTTGAATGACTACCCCATCTCTGTACCCCACACATACAGATAATTGTAAGGTCCCTCGGCCGAGCAGTGAATTACAAACACAAAGACCCAGGAGGTTTTCTAATGCCTTGCAAATATGGGCACCTTTTGGTAGATGGGTAAAAAAAGCACACATTGAATATCGCTTTGAGCATGGTGAAGTTATTAATTAGCCTACACTTTGGATTGTGTATCAATACACCCAGTCACTACAAAGATACAGGCCTCCTACCTAACTCAGTTGCCGGAGAGGAAAGAAAACCAGCTCAGGGATTTCACCATGATGCAAATCCTGACTTTAAAACAGTTCAAATCAATGGCTGTGATGGGAGAAAACTGAGGATGGATCAACAACATTCTAGTTACTCCACAATACTAAATTACAAAGTGAAAAGGAAGCACGCAAAAAAAATTACTTAAATGAATTTGCATCCCGTTTGCAATAAGGCCCTAAATTAAAACTGCAAAAAATGTGGCAAAGAAATTAATTTCATGTCCTGAATACAAAGTGTTATGTTTGAGGCAAATCCAACATCACAGAGTAGCACTCTTCATATTCTCAAGCATAGTAATTGCTGTATCATGTTATGGGTATGCTTGTCAATGGCAAGGACTAGAGAATTTTGGGGGGATAAAAAAACAAATGGAATAAAAATAAGCACAGGGCAAAATCCTAGAGAAAAACATAGTTCAATCTGCTTTCAACAGACACTGGGAGACAAATTCACCTTTCAGCAGGACAACAACCTAAAACACAAGGACAAATATGCACTGGAGTTGCTTACCAAGACAACATTGAATGTTCCTGAGTGGCTAGTAACGGTTTTGACTTACTTCTACTTGAAAATCTATGGCAATACTTGAAAATGCTGTCTAGCAATGATCAACAGCCAACTTGACAGAGATTGAAGAATTATTTTAAGAATAATGTGCAAATATTGTACAGTCCAGATGTGCAAAGCTCTTAAGAGACTTACCCAGAAAGACTCACAGCTGTAATCACTGCCAAAGGCGATTCTAACATGTATTGACTCAGGGGTGTGAATACTTTTGTAAATGAGATCATTTGTGTTGTTCATTTTCAATAAATTTGGTTAAGAAGGAAGGGAAGCTTTTATGAGAGACATGATGACCACAGACAGAAGAGACAGACCAGAGACCACAGACACAAAGACAGCGATAACACCACAGACAGAGAGTGACAGGCAGGAACTCACCGTCTGAGAGAAGGTGACAAGAAAGCAAGCAAGGGAAAGAAAGCCAAGAGTCAGTCTGAGAAAAATAGGTTGAGAGCAAAGCAGACATCTCAGAGATAGAAAAAGGGAGAGAAGAAAAGGTATGAATGAAAAAGAGTGAGAGGAGAGCGAGAGGGAGAGGAACACTCACCCTCTGATAGATGACAGAAAGCAAGAGGAAGAAAGGTAAGTCAGTCAAAGAAAAAACGAGGGGGAAAGAGAGAGGTAAAAAGAGATGTGCAAAGCCTGAAGAGATAGCATTAGAAGTAAGGCAAACCGATACCGACAGAAGACTAAATGCGCCTGTGTTTTGACAAAGGGGTAGAAGCAGTGGCAGAAAATCAATTTACATGACCAATTTAGTACATTTAGGCAATGTGTCTGAGTGCACTGACTTTGTTTTTACAGCACGGGAGGAAATAGTGCATTATAACACAGATACACCCAACACTGCATTTGACAGCTATGTTAAAGTTGGAGTTACATAAACAGCAATCCTGTGTGCTATACTTAAGCAATAAGACACCTGGGGGTGTGGTATATGGCCAATATACCACAGCTAAGAGCTGTTCTTAGGCACGACGCATCGCAGAGTACCTGGACACAGCCCTTAGCCGTGGTATATTGGCCATATACCACAAAACCAAGAGGTAACTTATTGCTATTATAAACTGGTTATCAGCGTAAATAGAGCAGTAAAAATAAACATTTTGTCACACGGTCTGATATTCAGGGCTCAAACCACCCAGTTTATAATGCTAAATAACACACTATTGCTTTTAGATAACTTTTTCAGAACAAACATGATGTTGAAATAGGTTTCTCATATAACCATGTAGTATTTTTTATTTATTTTACCTTTATTTAACTAGGCAAGTCAGTTAAGAACAAATTCTTATTTTCAATGATGGCCTAGGAACGGTGGGTTAACTGCCTGTTCAGGAGCAGAACGACAGAACACCTTGTCAGCTCAGGGATTGGAACTTGCAACCTTTCGGCTGGTAGTCCAATGCTCTAACCACTAGGCTACCCTGCCGCCCCAATGATAATGATTTAACTACTCTAGTAACAGCATTGGATTAACAAGTAACTACGTAGTAAGTGCATTGCAACAGAGCGTTTTTGTTGGTTGTATTACACCAGTGGAATAAGGAGCAGTGAGGGCAGGGGTGTCAGGGAGCGTCCCAAATAGCACCCTAATCCCTACACAGTGTGCCATGGGCCCTAGTCAAAAGTAGTTTGCTACATAGGGAATAGGGTGCCATTTGGGACTTATCCACAAGGATGTGGGGTCGTGGTGGTAGCCTACCTTTCAGGGCGATGACCTTGCTTGTAGGGTTCATAATGGCGCTGTCAGCGGAAATGGGTCGCCTGCTGGGGTTATTGGGGTCAGCCATGTCTATGATCACCACCTGGTTTTGCTCACCCACCTTCTCCCGGATGCAGATGAATTTGTCAGACTCCATGGTCAGGTAGCTGAACCCGATGTTGGCCGGATTCACCCCTAGGTTCTGAAGCTGAAAAACACCGCAACACACACAGCCGTTAAATGCAATCTAAGTATTTCAGAGGCAACTGCTGTAGTCAACCAATAACCCTAAACATGTGTAGTACAGATCAATGGATTTGAAATTAGCAATGTGGGTATTTGACCTATTTTGGGCTAGTTGAAATGTGTGCCATTATTGCTCATATCTAACCAATCCTTTAGGTGTACAGTATGGGCTACAGTACAGACTAGGGGTCATTTGGAATTGGGCAGTGCAGTCAGTGGCACAATGTAAAGATATGAATCTACAACTGTTATTTTCTGGAGTCGTACAAGGATGAAAAAAAACTAAAGTTGCCAGTTGATAACATTTGCCTTGGGTCAGGGAAAACAATTCTCTGGTTCAATTTTCCAGAAGGATATTCTTAAAGGTTGTTTTACAAGGAGAAGGTTAGGTGGAGTTACATAAACAGCACAGTCAGGCCTGGGAAACATGGCATAGGGCAGGCAGACAACAACAGGGTATTAGGATGACTCTGGAAAGCTTTATGTGCTGTGACAGCTGCTATTAATCTGGCTTTTACTGAGGCATTATACCAGAACATACAGTGACAGTCATTTTCCGCAACTTATTTAATTCAAATAACCCAACACTCCCAAATACCAAACTCTACATAGTAGTGCTTGAGAGAATCTCAAACGCCAAACAGTAATTACTATATAATTACCATGCTATTATGTTATTTATAAGTAAATACAATGTAAACAGCAGACTAAAATACAAATGCTGTGTAACCATAAACACTGGCTGATTCAGGTCAGGCCTCTGCTAGTGGTTTCAGAGACTCAGATGGGAGGGCTTCCCGGGTAGGCCTAGAATGTGCCCTGATCTCCAGTGTCCCCCCCGAATGGCACCCTATTCCCTAGTGCATGTAGGGTCCTATGCCCTATAGAGAATAGGATGCCAATTGGGACATAGATCTGACCTAGAGTGAGATTAGATGTGATCTCTCCCAGCAGATCTCCAGATAGGAATGCGTGATCCTCAGTAGTAAATTATATCCATCATTGAGCTCATTGTTGTCCTAATGAGGAGATTACTCTTGATCTGAAGACGTAGCCAATATCATTGAGTACTGAACATTGTCAGTTCCAACTGCAACAGTTAAAACCTGAAGTTAAAACCTGAAGGTTTTCAACCATTTTCAGTACTAGTATTCACTGATACTAGTTCCAGGTCAAATTTGTCCTTGACCATAGACACAGATCTGGAATCAGTTTGCCCTCCCCATATCATAACCATTATGGTGGGACACCACTGAACTGACTCGTGTCTATAGGTCTCCTCTAGCCCTATGACAGCACTGTGAGGTGATCAAGGGTTAGTCCGGGTGGAGCCCCAATCAGCCGATAACATGAGAGGCCAAAGAGGAGATATCTTTACTGGCTGCCAGAAATCTCTGAGGAGGAAAGAGGGAGGTGAAAAAAAAGAAGGAGGTAATGTTAGGGGAAGAAGGACCAGGGGAGTAGCTGCCAGCTGGGCTGAGGAGGGGAGGCAGTATGGCAGTCCTATGGAACCCTATTCCCTAAATGTAGTGCACTAGAGGGAATAGGATGTAATTTGTAACTTAGCCCAGAATGACAGAAAGATGGACTAAGATGGGGGGGAGGTGAGTAAGCTAAGGCAATAGGGGAGGGAGGACATACCATGTCTAGAGAGAGGAGTTCCTATAATACAGGGCTTGTGAAAGTCACTGGAAGCATCTCCCCGCTGCCCTCCTTCATAGAACATTCCAAACTAAATCACTCGCAACCACAACCCAGTGTCTTCAGAACCCAATCTCTGTGCACACATTGACACGCACACGCATGCGTTTTGACCAATCATATCAGCTCTGAAAAAGACCTGAATGGTCAAAAGACCAATTAGTGGAAAAAAAAGATCAGAATTAGGCTGCCTGTCTAAAACGCAGCATCTGAGGCGGCAGGCCTGCCTAAATGTGTATGTACTCTAGTCCTAAGTGTATTGTATTTGCTAATAACACAGCTCAGATTTGTTCTCTGCATTCCTCTGGCTTTACATTTTCTAAAAACGATAATAATAATGAATATTAACTGAGACATTATCTGATAGAGCCGGGAAGATACCAGTATCGCGATACTCGTTAGTATAGTGGCAAGGAAACAAAACATTAAGTGGATTTAACCTTTTAAGGAAAACAGCCCTAATGTTGGAAACAAACATTATGTTGTCATCTAGAGTTACATTTACGGAACACAATAGTTTACATACAGCAGGTTTTTAAAGGGGACCGAAGAGTTTGGTCTGCTTTGTGTTCTAATATTTGCCAATAAAAAAAAATGTGCAATACTGTATCTTCACAGCCCTATTAGGCTTATATAGTCTTTTGCAATAGTGCTATGTCTTTAAAAAATATTTCTGTCAAAACTGTGATTCCTAAAATATGTGTCCAGAAATTTGGTCAACGGTGTCAGATTTCTCTACAATCATAAATAAATCAGGAATGAACTACACCATAATGCCCTCTTCTTCATGTCTTCCTCACATGTAGTACAACAGGACTACTCATGGTCTGTCAAGTTATAGAATTTTGAGAGATTTAAACAAATATTGAAATCACCTTGGTCACAACCATAAACTGTCAATGCTATCTCCGTGATAGGATATACATTTTGGTTCAAATATGTTTATTTTAAATTAGGTTTTAGAGTCATAAAGCAACTGAGGTAAAACTACATTTCTACTTTGACTACCACTGGAATAAGGGGATTGTGTTTGTCAACTTCGTAAAACATCAACTCCGTCAGATTTTTGTCTAACATCAATTCCGTCAGAGTGCTGAAAGAGCTGATAGAATTGTTACATTTTTTGGGAGGATTTTCAAATGAATAATTTTCTCAATTTGAAAATGATTGTTGAACTTTTATTTTTAAAGGCAAAAATAGGTCTGTTAGTATTTGTTGTCAAGTCCGTCAGTGACTTATCAACTCCGTCACTGATGGCTAACCCCCTTAAGATCAATTTGTCAATATTGAGAAAAAAATATTTATATTACTGTTCTGCAACATACACTTAAACAATGCATTTGCTGTCTAAATGTAACAGATAATGTTTGTTTTATAAAATGTTTAACGTGCTGAATCTAGAAAAACATGCCAAAATGCAAACGAAATGAGCGCTGGAGCATTATACAGCGTTATGAAATCAAAAATAACTTGAGATCTATATGACATATTTGAATAATCTAATGTTAGAATTACACAATCAAGTCCTTTAAACGCTTGAAAATGTTAATGCCTTTAAATGGTGTCTGACACAGTTGACATGGGCTTAAATCCAGTTCATTGCATTTTATGAAAAAATTAAAGAGTTAGGTTGTTCCTTTACATGGTGTGATAGCTAACACTTTAGTCTTTCAAAATAAATATTTGATATAAATAAATTAAGAAAAATATGAGAAAAAAAGTAGAGATTCTCATCTTTCAAAAATTCCTGAGCTGTCAGTTTAATGGCATGTTAGCCTGCCATTTTCAGTATCACCACTCTTGCTATAAAAAAGTCAATAATATAGGCTAACAAAAATAGACTATAGTTTAGGACAGCTCCTTCCAGTTAGGTGTATTGTTTCAACTGAGAGAGACTGGTGTGGGTGTGTTATTTTTAGAGTTTCATTACTTAGGCTTTGTCCATATCAATGTGTTGTGCAGGAGGGTAGTAAGCAGTAATAAGACTGACTGGTTGGCTGGACACCAGCCATTAGTTCCGGTGCAGACAGAGCTGTTCCAGCCGACAGCAGTGCTGTCAGAGGTGCTCTGCTAGGCATTATGATCATGATCTCACTTCCCCTTCCTGCCCTGATGTGATTTTATGGGTTAAATTGGCCTGCTTACCTAATCTGTCTATTAGTGGAGACAACAGCAACAGCCCTGAGCAGGGAGCTGCTCTTCTGTTAGTACTGGAGAGTAATATCCCAAAGCAGGGAGCTGCTCTTCTGTTAGTACTGGAGAGTAATATCCCAAAGCAGGGAGCTGCTCTTCTGTTAGTACTGGAGAGTAATATCCCAAAGCAGGGAGCTGCTCTTCTGTTAGTACTGGAGAGTAATATCCCAAAGCAGGGAGCTGCTCTTCTGTTAGTACTGGAGAGTAATATCCCAAAGCAGGGAGCTGACAGGCAACCAGCTGATGGACAGGCAACAGAGACTGACTGGGACCAGAAATCAACCCAGGCATTTAACACACCAGACTATTTTTTTGCCAAATAATGGTAATTATTTATGTGCAAAAACACACAAAAAAACTGACCCAAAGATGGACCAGCCCATCTGGCATTTGCTCAAAGTGCCCTATGGCCAATCTGTTTATGACTGGCTACATACCTCACAGGTCTCTCCCTCTCACTAGGGCAGACTCAGACTGAGGCTAAACTACAGGGTATTGAACTTGGGACTTCTGTGAGACTCATGGACTCCATTAGCCCACTGAGCTAAAGCAAAGGTTGGGTGTTTTCAGCAACATCTGGCCTACATAATGTAGAACCTAATTTGTCCCAGACTGAGCCCCAAAATACATTATTCATCTGCTAATAGACTAACAAACACAATGTATCATAAATGAAATACTAAAGGGCACAAATCACTGATCCATTTACATTAAATAAGTATCCACGAACACACACGAGTAGGGTCAGTCAGTCAGTCCTGGGAAAAAGGAGTATTAGACTAAACACAGCTTAGTGTTATTGACATGTTTAAGAACACACAATGAGACACTGGCAATGTTAATTTACAGTGTGCGTGCCTATATTGAGGGTGCTATGTTTATGGCTAACCTTATACAATTGGGATAAGTCCAGCAGTAGTTGTACATAAAGCTAAAACAACAAATCCAGTCTCATCTGTGTGTACAGGGCAGTGAATGTCAACCCAGACTATACTGTTTAATGCATAGAGGATGTAAATACCAAGACAGGAGAGAGGGGAAAAAAAAAGAAAAAAAAACTTCAGGGCCAAAGTCCTCAGTTCGCAAATTCCTGGCATTTCTCTCTCAGCTGGAGCCATGACTGATCACAGCAGCCTACCAATCAGAGCAAGCCCGAAAATAAATCATACATGGAATAAAAATAAAGGGATACACTATCAATAGATTTGTCTGGTAAAATCTTGCTCAAATAATGTTGTGTTGCCTTTCAATATATGCATTTGTAGCAATGGAGGGGGAATAACCAGAGTAGGGCTTGAACCAGCAACCCTATATAGGTAAAAGGAAAGCATGCCACCTGTGGTATAGAGGTTCAGATCTCGACCCTGTTACTAGATCTGTTAGTGCTGTTTTGCCAACTCCTCATATAAAAAGGGCACCACATTTTAAAATGGAACTAGTGAATGTTGGTGGGCTCTGTTGGCTGCATTGGAACGAGTGGGTAGTAGACATTGGCAAATGGTAATTTGCTGGGGAGTGTCCAGAGAGAAAGAGGTCTTTAGTGAAAAGCAATTTCAGTCTTGATGTTGCCACAGCAACGAGCCACTGAAGGGGAGTGAGGTGGGCACGTCAAACTTTCTCTTTGGCCCCAAGAAACCGATGGATAGTTGGTGTTCTCCAACATGGCCTACTAATTAAAAAATATGACACCATCTAATCAAGCCACATCCAAACACCGTTGAGCCATAGTTTATCTAACTGCATACATTTATCGTAAATCACTCAATTCCAACAAGAGTTCATTGCTTAGTCCAGTCACTGGCTGTATTGTCGGGTCCGCTGAAAGCAGACTAACGTTATAGGCTATACCAACAATAAGATCTGTTCAAATTTTACAAGTCATCATCTGCCCCACAGAAGCTAGCTAGGCCTGTGTGTGTCTATATTGGGCACTCTCCAAGCAGCCCTGTCAGATTCCATTTAAATGTGGTATGGTGTTTCTATGTCTGAAAAACTGCGCGAAAATGCCTCCTGTGTTTTTTCGGCTGTTAGCGTCTTCTTACCTGCAGATGTTCCTGAAATCGTATCGGCAGTATCTGAGCCATTTTTTTAGGCTTTTTGTGTTTCAAGTGTCCGGAGAAAAGGAAAGGGGAAGGGGACACGAGGAGGAATGAATGTTGTCTTATTAAAAGTGCCCCAAAAGCTCTCAAAGGTAAAATACGATGTACAATGAAAGGCGTCTCGCCGGCTAACGTTGATATCACCCGAATTCAGTGCGCCACTCATTCAGTAGCCTAACACCCAAACAACACTCCTGAACCAAAACTTTACGCTTCCGCTAAGTAAAATAGTCCACAACAATTAGACTTTAAAGCTCTGAGAGAAAACAAACAAATTGATGGAGCTCAAATGTTTATGGTATTCTACAAAATAACAAATTTGCTATTCATAAGCCCCACAGTCGGTCAATAGGATTCCCCCACAAATACCAATGCAATGGCAAAAAAAATCGATGTCCTCGTGTACCCCTCCGCAGCCCCTTCCCCCTTAATTTTTTTCTAACTTCGAAATAAAGGCACGTGACAAGCCCCCTCCCATTCCGATTTCTAAAAACTCCAATGTTTGGACGTCGGGAATGTGCCTTTACCCCACCCGCGTAAAATAGGAACTGAAACAGTGTATGAGACAAGGTAATAGTATGCTTTTAGGCTATGTATGTGTACATCGCTACCACCACACCTCAACTAGTCAGCACCTACATCATTCACCTATCCCTTTGTCATTATCATCATCAAGGTTTTTATTGTCTGCCACAAATCCACATTTCTAAACTGCTCACTGGTGAGTTGTGCTATGGAAAGACAAGTCGATTATTGTCTTATTTAGGTGGGTTGAAATAGGGTGAAACCTTAGAATTTTGGAAATCTAAACAACTTCAACTTTGAAGGAAAATAAAATGCTATTCATGCTGTGGTGTTCCAAATGTAACAGAATTTTAAAAACACAGACCGGATGTCAAAACATTTGTCTATATTATTATTATTATAATAAATAGAAACATACAGATGACCAACACTTCTACAGTATTCACAACACAGGTGTAGACCCAAAAGTCAATCCAACATCACTGAAACAAAACGGCATAAAATGGAGTCAGAGCAAGAATTAAGTATTGAATATTCATTTTCAGTCTACTCACGATTCTATTCGGGTGCACGCGTATTCAAATCACCCCCCCCCCCCCCCCCAAAAAAAAGTGTTGATAAGGTCATACAGGTCAAATTACAGCATATTTTAAAACACTCAAACATATACAGTACACAGATATACTTTAATACACTTCCAACCATTTTAATCACAAAACAAAAAGAGAGGAGTTGTAATGACCATGTTGTGGGTGAGGAATATGACTATTGAAAGTAGTATTTCCACATTTGTAAAATGTATTTAGTTATTAATGGTAGCATTTAATGTACTTTATGGACAGGCTGGTATAGATACATTTTGTGGGTTAAGGGTAGTGTAGTTTACAGTCAGGCTGGGTGGGCGGGGGGTATGGGTAATGTAGTTTATGGACAAGCTGGGTGAGTGAGATGTGTGGTGTGCTTGGCCTGACTCTTGCTATCGATCAGCAGCAGTTGGTTATTCTTGTGGTGAGAGATGATCTCCTGGAGACTACAGAAAAACTGAGAGGGAGGGATGGAGTAGCGATAGAGAGAGAGAGAGAGAGAGAGAGAGAAGGGAGAGTTACTACAGTAGTTATTGCAGAGGTTACAGTATAATACTAAGTTGCATTCCTTAGTCTCTTTTCCACACATCCTCTGTTCCTCCCACATCCTCCCTCTATCATCTCCTCTCTCACCTGACCCCTTCATTATTTTTTCAAATCCTCCTTTCCTCCTGCAGCCTCTCTTTTCCCCTCTCCTTATCTCTCTTCTCCTCATCCCAACATCCCCTTTTACACCTTCCCCTGCCTCTTCACCTCCTCGTTCTTCTTGCCCTCCTTTCCGAGGGCGTAGCCGCGCGTCTCCTCCAGAAAGCGGATGGGGATGTTATAGACCTTCTGTCTGTATAGGACAGCCAGTGTGTAGGGCTGACGGGCATTCTGGGCTGAACTGTGACGTATCAGGAATGCCCCGTCCTACAAGGGGGAGAGTGGTAGGAGAGGTGAGATGGGGGGAGAGGGTGAGGGACGAGGGGAAATACAGTGGATATCAGTATCAAAACCCACATGACCTCTGAATCAGCACAGATGATTTAGACTCACTGATGGTGTGTATGTGTCAGCTAAACCCAGAAGCTACACACACAAGAATACCCTATTACCCTCTGCACTGCCCTGTGCCTTTCTTGTCAACCTGTGTCTGATATAACCTCCCTGCAAACCTGTGTCTGCAGTCAAATAAAAGGGAGTTATGACTGAGATTACTCTCACATCATTGCTTGTCCATTTCAGCGTGAAATTAAACAGGTCGGCTGTGTTAGTGAAGACAAAGGACCAGAGACAGAAACACTCATATAGCCAGCAGCATTATAACACATAAAACACAGCAGTTACTGAGCACAGAGAGAGGAGGGGAGAGAACAAAAGAGAAACAGGTGGATGTATTTGACAGGCTAATGACAGGCTAATGCACTAATGATGCCGGACTAACTATACTGAACAAAAACGCAACATGAAGCAATTTCAACATTTGAGTTACAGCTCATATAAGAAAATGTGTCAACTGAAATAAATTCAATAGGCCCTATCTATGGATTTCACATGACTGGGAATACAGATATGCATCTGTTGGTCACAGATACCTTGCTGCCGGTAGGGGCGTGGATCAGAAAACCAGTCAGTATCTGGTGTCACCAACATTTGCCTCATGCAGCGTGACATATCCTTTGCATAGAGTTGATCAGGCTGTTGATTGTGGCCTGTGGAATGTTGTCCCCTTCTTCTTCAATGGTTGTGCAAAGTTGCTGGATATTGGCAGGAACTGGAACACGCTGTCACACACGTTGATCCAGAGCATCCCTAACATGCTCAGTGGGAGACATGTCGAGTGAGTATGCAGGCCATGGAAGAACTGGGACATTTTCAGCTTCCAGGAATTGTGTACAGATCCTTGCGACATAGGGCTGTGCATTATCATGCTGAAACATGTGGTGGAGGTGGATGAAGGGCACGGCAATGGGCCTCAGGAGCTCATCACGGTATCTCCATGCATTCAAATTTTAATCGATAAAATGCAATTATGTTCATTGTCTGTAGCTTATGCCTGTCCATACCATAACCCCACCGCCACCATGGAGCGCTTTGTTATACCCACAGGTACACCTGTGTAAGGATCATGCTCTGTAATCAGCTTCTTGATATGCCACACCTGTCAGGTAGATGGATTATCTTGGCATAAGAGAAACGCTCACTAACAGGGATTTAGTTTTTGCGCGTATTGAACATTTCTTTGATATTTTATTTAAGCTCATGAAACATGGGACCAACACTTTACATGTTGAGTTTATATTTTTGTTTAGTGTATAACTAATCATATTGATTACCATGGTGTGCTTCAGAGCTGGAGATTCTACATCTACATGCATTGTTATTATGTGGAACTTCAAGAAAGGAAAGGAAAGGGAGATCCCTAGTCAGTTGTACAACTGAATGCATTCAACTGAAATGTGTCTTCTGCATTTAACCCAACCTCGAGAACTGTATGTCTGTGTCCATGCTAATCTCCAGTTTGTTATTGTTTCCCACCTTGTTGATCTGCAGTAAGAAGTCCTCGGCAGTCTTTCTATCGCAGTTTCCAGCGAACCACTCTTTCTCCTGTAACACACCACAGTTCTCTATGACACCCTGCCCTATCTGTCATGATACTTTACCCAAGGGCAGCCCATATATCAGGTATATCACTACTTAACTAAGAATTGCAGCAACATTTGTATCACTTTAACACTGTATTACACAACTATATGAGAGGTGCAGTATGAGATGGAATGACGCATACCTGCATGGTCGTCTTCATACCAGGGGGAGAAACTTTGACAGATAAAAATTAGTGTTGACCAATGTGTTGAGTGCTCTACAGTCTACTCATAATAAGGCAAGTTCACTAGTATACTGGATAGCACTACTGACAAAAACCACAGTGACCCTAGATTACCCAGGGGTTAAAACATGCTGTTATAATGAAAATGGCTTCCAGTTTACGTAAGTATAGAAAAACAAACAATATGCACCTCCAACTTGTTCATGTAAAAAAACTAACCTAAAGGAATGAAGGGTGCCCACAACTCTGATAGGCATACCATAGTTGGAGCCGAGTGGTGAGAGAGGTGAGCCAGAAACCAGAGGGTTTCCAGTTCGAATCCCGGGTACGAAAATCTGGCGGGAAGTGAGTGTTGCTGGTATAAAATCCGAGATGCCATTGCCTGCCGTTGTGCCCCCCCCCCCCCACAACAACAACTCCCCAGGCACCCAGTGTGGCAGCCCCCCAAACCTCTCCAAAACCTGTATATGTATGTGTCGTTCACAGCAGTTTGGGTTAAAAGCGGCAGAGTCAAATTTCAGTTGGACTGTGTGTGCAATTGACCAATAAAGTGATCTTAATTTCAGAGTTCCGGGCATCCTTCCCATTTCTATCTTTCAGCTGTGACCCAAAACGGGTCTTGTTTCCAGCAGGCTCTTACCTGCTGCAGTAGAGTGTACAATAGGAGGGGGAGAAGGGCTGCAACAAACACACCAAGTCCAACAATAGCCAACATTCTTACTATAATATGAGCAATATAGTCCAGTGTCTTCATTATTTATACACAAGAACAGTAGGCCTTTATAATCCAAAGACTTACATTATGAGATACACACACTTATCAAATATAATCTATATAGACTACAAAGTTAACACTGTATGGATAACTATAAACAGAATGGAAATCATTATCATGCAATACTAAGTGGTATCTATGTATGTTTGATTGTTGATGCTTGTACAAGATTGAATGTTCATAAAGCATGAACCTGCTAAACGTGTTTAACACATAAAACATGCATGTTGTGTGTAGCATGGCCTCATCCAGCGTGTATATGCATGGTGCTGTGAGCGTGGCTGTGCTCCCAAGCCTCACCTTGGTTTGGGTTCCTTTAGTGATGCAGGGAGGGGGGGTTTGATGCCCAGGGTGGGTGGGGGCAGTTTGCCAGGGAACATGGAGCGCCTGATATCAGGGGGAGGAGCTGGGGGTGGGATGGTCACAGAAACACAGAGCAGTTTCTGCATTTTCACTTAAAGATACACTCTAGGATCTTAAGCACAACAAATTGATAACATATAGTACAAATTGGATTCGTAACATATAATAAGAATGGCTAAAAAGGTAAACAAACTTGGACGTAACATATAAGAAATGGATGACATAGTACATAACAGAAACAGACCACTTTTGGCTCGTGAGCTCCACTCAAAACTATTGGCTTAAATTAAGCTAAAGTTCGAGAGTGCATCTGTGATGCTTGCATTCCAAATGGCACCCACCCAGTTCCCTATGTAGGGCTCTGGTCAAAAGTAGTGCGTGTAGGTAATAGGCCATTTAGGATGCAGACATGATCTCTTTTCAATGCAGATGGAAGGTAGTGTGTCACATACCCGTCTTTGCCTCATTGACCAATAGAGAACTCTGGAATGGAGCAAAAAGTTAAACCAATACAAACATATGGCCATAGATTAAGCCTATACTCCTGCACTAAAAAACATGTTCAGTGGAGAATGTGTGAAACAGGCCAGTGTTGTATTAAAACGTGTGAACCATGGAGAAACTTACAGACTTGGCTCTGGGCACTGGAGGTTTTCTACAGAGAGACAGGCAGAAAGGGTGGGACTGATATCGCATGTCAAACAACAGTACTCAAATACAATATGGCTTCTCTCAAGACATACAACGGTACTAGTACCAGGGATGGTGCCAAGGCCAGTTTAACCCAGTTAACCCAATTTTTTCATTTACATAACTATAAACAGAATGGAAGTGAGGATATACACAGCGGTGAAAGTAAGGTGGTACGGTCCGGTACGGCGTCCCGTCTAATTAAATAGTGGGGGTACGCCGTACTGGTAAAACGTGAGCCTATCACAATTAATACAGCATGCCCATAGCATTCCCAAAAAACTATAGGCTACTACACCATTATTTAACCTTACCGCATGTCAGCCGCATGACAAATTAGTGAATTGACTGGAAACCGGGATGTATACGCTCCAAATTCCGTTGTGGTTTGAGAACACTTACATTTTGTCAAAGCAGAGACGACTGCTGGAGATGTTCAAGGACAAGGTGGAGATGAGTGGCCGAGACCAAGGTGCGCGTGGACAACAGTGGATGCATTAATTCAGGCTACATGTGTATATGCTGTAAGCCTACTGCCAACTGCAGAATGTCATTACAGTACACATAGGTGTTTTACAGTGGTGTAAAGTACTTAAGCAAAAATACTTGAAAGTACTACTTAAGTAGTTTTTTTGAGTATCTTTACTTTACTATTTATATTTTTGACAACTCTTACTTTTACTTCACTACATTGCTAAACAAAATACTGTACTTTTTGCTCCATACATTTTCCCTGACACCCAAAAGTACTCGTTACATTTTGAATGCTCAGCAGGACAGGAAAATGGTCTAATTCACACACTTATTAAGAGAACATCCCTGGTCATCCTTATTGCGTCTGATCTGATCTTTCCACCACTGGTGTTGTATAACAGATGTCTCTTTCCATTCATCAAATTGCAGGTGCACAGCACACTTGCGGTTTGGATGCTTAAATTATTTTCTGAGTGGAACGAATGTACACGGGTACCCTACAGAAGCACCTTTGTTAAGTGATTAAGTGATTGTTTGACAATCAGATGATTGTTTATACCACATTAAAAAGGCATAGACAGTGTGTCCTTAAGGCTATGGGAAGCTTTCCCTAAAGCAAATTGAAAAAATATAGCCTAATTAGCTTACTCCTTATACAGAAATAAATAAAATCATTCAAAATAGGCTACTAAACCAGAAAGCATGATTTGGCTACAGAGGATCGTTTGCTTTAAAAAAATTTAAAAAAATCTGAGGCCTCCCAAGTGGTGCAGCGGTCTAAGACACTGCATAGCAGCGCTTGAGGCATCACTACAGACCCGGATTCGATCCAAGGCTGTGTCACAGCCGGCCGTGACCGGGAGACCCATGAGGTGGAGCACAATTGGCCCAGCGTCATCCGGGTTAGGGAAGGGTTTGGCCGGCTGGGATTCCTTGTCCCATCGCGCTCTGACTTCGGTCACCAGCTAGATGGTGTTTCCTCCAACACATTGGTGTGGCTGGCTTCTGGGTTAAGGGAGCAGTAGGTCAAAAAGCAGTGCGGCTTGGCAGGGTTGTGTTTTGGGGACGCATGGCTTTCAACGTTCACCTCTCCCAAGTCTGTAGGGGTGTTGCAGCGATGGGACAAGACTAACTACCAATTGGGGAGAAAAAGGGGTAAAAGTTCAATCGCATAGCCTACACTCGGAAAGGCCCGCAATTTGGGCAGCGGGCGCTGCAAATACCAAAAAGATGATTGTTAAGTTGCGACTGGCAATATTTAAAAAATACAATTGCAGAAAAACTGTTTGTCATCTCTATACAACAATAGCCATTTGCAATGAAAAGACTCAAATCTGTCTTTTAGTTATCAAAATTGTTAACTTAATTGAGTGAACAGTAAGTAGCCTATCTTATTGGCACCAGAAGAAAACATCGACCATATCCCCTGTGAGTGTGCATATTGACTGTCTTTATCATTGGGTCAAGGCCACTTTTGTTTGTTTTTGGACAATCATTTCCTCCTCCAGGTTAGATGGACGTCATATTGTATGTGCGTCTCCCCTTTTCGTAGGCCGATTATATGGATCAGACAACATCATTTTTATTGATCTGTTTGTCAGTGTCAGCAGAGTTGGCTACCGTCTAATTTTTGTAGTATAAAAATAAATGTGTGCGTGCTCTTGGGTGTCCCGTACCATTAAGAAATTATATTTATTTTAACTCCTGGATAAGATATACACTTATGTTACACCATGATGAGTTTGAGCATTTGTCATCTCATGTCTTGACAGGTGTACTCACATGGGCATGGGGGGAGGGGCGGCTGCTGTCTTGGGTGGGAGGGGCATCCTCATGGGCCCACGAGGTGCAGGGGGGCAAGCTGGAGATAGTGGAGAGACAATGGAGAGATAGTAGTAGTATATATTTTTTTCTCAAAATAAGACTTGTATAATATCTCATAAAATATAGTCTCTCTGAAGTTATAACCAATCAACCAACCAATCAAACCAGTAGCTACAGGATTGTAATGTGATATGTGAATGTTTACATCTACGTTACAGCTTAGGTAGTGTTAAGCACCGGCAGCAATTTTTCAACTAACCTTTACATGACGATACTTCCATAGTTCTCTAACTTGGAAGTTACCGGTGTCTTCTCCACTCTCATCGCTAGTTGTAGGTGAAATGTTTGAATTTAGAAAATGTTCTCTTATTGAATTAAATACATACTCCATGAGGTAATCTAACAATGTGTACGCATATTGTCTATTTCAGATCTTCTCTCATTGATCGAGACCGGTGTGTCATTCAAAGCGACACTTGATTTCTGATTCGTGTTCATGATGTGCAGCATTTTTGGGTGGACACCCAACTGTCTCGAATACAATCACATTACAATCCTGCAATATACATACTAGTCAAAGCCTCAGAATAAATACAATGGGTGGCCCTACGGGAGTAACTAACCCGCTGTGGGCTCTAGATACAGGTCATCGCTGTCTTCCTGAAACAGAGACACAACACACATATTAATCACCTCTCTCTGGCTGAATTAGAAACCACTGAATATACTGAGTGTACATTGTGACTGTGTTAAAAGGGTACAGCAGATGCAAAGGCTTAAGCTTTGGGGCTGGAGGTAGGGGGTTAGGGGTGAGGCTGTTTGTTAATGATGTGTTGGACTCACCTGTCCTTCATTAGGGTCCAGGTAGACATCTGCAGAGAACAAAGAAAAGAGGCTGATGTAGAAACAGTTGCAGTATCACACATCCCTCTAGTGGTCATTTGATGTAATAGCACACTGATATCGGTCCAGGGTTCCAGGGTATTATTTTGGTCAAGTTCCAGCCTGAATACATTACAGACGGATGCCAGATATTACAACACCTGGATAGGAATTTAACATATCAGCTCCACATCATGTGCTATAGCCATCTGATGTTAACATTAGAAGCCTCCTCCCTGAGTTTGTTTTATTCACTGCTTTAGCACACTGCCAACCCAGATGTTCGAGCCGTGTCTGAATCCTGGCTTAGGAAGACCACCAAAAATTCAGAAATCTCCATCCCAAACTACAACATTTTCAGACAAGATAGAACGGCCAAAGGGGGCGGTGTTGCAATCTACTGCAAAGATAGCCTGAAGAGTTCTGTCCTGCTATCCAGGTCAGTACCCAAACAAATTGAACTTCTACTTTTAAAAATCCACCTCTCTAAAAACAAGTCTCTCACCGTTGCCGCCTGCTATAGACCACCCTCTGCCCCCAGCTGTGCTCTGGATACCATTTGTGAACTGATTGCCCCCCATCTATCTTCAGAGCTCGTGCTGCTAGGCGACCTAAACTGGAACATGCTTAACATCCCAGCCATCCTACAATCTAAGCTTGATGCCCTCAATCTCAAACTAATTATCAATGAACCTACCAGGTACCACCCCAAAGTGGTAAACACAGGCACCCTCATAGATATCATCCTAACCAACTTGCCCTCTAAATACACTGCTGTTTTCAACCAAGATCTCAGTGATCACTGCCTCATTGCCTGCATCCGTAATGGGTCTGCGGTCAAACGACCCCCACTCATCACTGTCAAACGCTCCCTGAACCACTTCAGCGAGCAGGCCTTTCTAATCGACCTGGCCGGGGTATCCTGGAAGGATATTGATCTCATCCTGTCAGTAGAGGATGCCTGGTTATTAAACAAAATGCCCCATTCAAGAAATTTAGAACCAGGAACAGATATAGCCCTTGGTTCTCTCCAGACCTGACTGCCCTTAACCAACAAAAACATCCTATGGCGTTCTGCATTAGCATCGAACAGCCCCTGTGATAGGCAACTTTTCAGGGAAGCTAGAAACCAATATACACAGGCAGTTAGAAAAGCCAAGGCTAGCTTTTTCAAGCAGAAATTTGCCTCCTGCAACACAAACTCAAAAAAGTTCTGGGACACTGTAAAGTCCATGGAGAATAAGAACACCTCCTCCCAGCTGCCCACTGCACTGAGGATAGGAACACTGTCACCACCGATAAATCCACTATAATTGAGAATTTCAATATGCATTTTTCTACGGCTGGCCATGATTTCCACCTGGCTACCCCTACCCCGGTCAATAGCACTGCACCCCCCACAGCAACTCGCCCAAGCCTTCCCCATTTCTCCTTCTTCCAAATCCAGTCAGCTGATGTTCTGAAAGAGCTACAAAATCTGGACCCCTACAAATCAGCCGGACTAGACAATCTGGACCCTTTCTTTCTAAAATTATCTGCCAAAATTGTTGCAATCCCTATTACTAGCCTGTTCAACCTCTCTTTCGTGTCGTCTGAGATTCACAAAGATTGGAAAGCAGCTGCGGTCATCCCCCTCTTCAAAGGGGGGGACACTCTTGACCCAAACTGCTACAGACCTATATCTATCCTACCCTGCCTTTCTAAGGTCTTCGAAAGCCAAGTCAACAAACAGATTACCGACCATTTCGAATCCCACCATACCTTCTCCACTATGCAATCTGGTTTCAGAGCTGGTCATGGGTGCACCTCAGCCACACTCAAGGTCCTAAACGATATCTTAACCGCCATCGATAAGAAACAATACTGTGAAACTGTATTCATTGACCTGGCCAAGGCTTTCAACTCTGTCAATCACTACATCCTCCAATTGCTCTTAAATACAAGTAAAACTAAATGCATGCTCTTCAACCGATGGCTGCCCGCACCTGCCCGCCCGTCCAACATCACTACTGTGGACGGTTCTGACTTAGAATATGTGGACAACTACAAATACCTTCCAGACTCATATCAAACATCTCCAATACAAAGTTAAATGTAGAATTGGCTTCCTATTTCGCAACAAAGCATCCTTCACTCATGCTGCCAAACATACCCTTGTAAAACTGACCATCCTACCGATCCTCGACGATGTAATTTACAAAATAGCCTCTAATACCCTACTCAATAAATTGGATGCAGTCTATCAGTGCCATCCGTTTTGTCACAAAAGCCCCATAAACTACCCATCACTGCGACCAGTACGCTCTCGTTGGCTGGCCCTCGCTTCATACTCGTCACCAAACCCACTGGCTCCAGGTCATCTACAAGACCCTGCTAGGTAAAGTCCCCTCTTATCTCAGCTCGCTGGTCACCATAGCAGCACCCACCTGTAGCACATGCTCCAGCAGGTATATCTCTCTGGTCACCCCCAAAACCAATTCTTCCTTTGGCCGCCTCTCCTTCCAGTTCTCTGCTGCCAATGACTGGAACAAACTATAAAAATCTCTGAAACTGGAAACACTTATCTCCCTCACTAGCTTTAAGCACCAGCTGTCAGAGCAGCTCACATATTACTGCACCTGTACATAGCCCATCTATAATATAGCCCAAACAACTACCTCTTCCCCTACTGTATTTATTTATTTTGCTCCTTTGCTTTTTTTTGTTGCCTTTACCTCCCTTCTCTCACCTCATTTGCTCACATTGTATGTAGACTTAATTTTCTACTGTATTATTGACTGTATGTTTGTTTTACTTCATGTGTAACTTTGTGTTGTTGTATGTGTTGAACTGCTTTGCTTTATCTTGGCCAGGTCGCAGTTGAAAATGAGAACTTGTTCTCAACTTGCCTACCTGGTTAAATAAAGGTGAAATATATATATTTTTTTAAATAACTGACTTCATAGTTGATAACTTGGCATGCAACCATTGGTAGATGCAATACAACGTATCTAGTCAGGTAGGAACTCGACTTGACTGTAGAGCTTACCTTCCTCTGCAGGTGGTGGGGGAGAGGCAAACTTCTTAGGAGTAGACCTCTTCCCTGGCTTCTCCTTCCTATCTACCTCAGGCGCTAGAGAGGGAGAGAGGGAATTCTCCTGTACAATAAATGCGTCAAGAATTATACTAACTGTTACACCTTTTCATGAATCAACATTCACATCTATGTATAGGGCACAATGTGTTCATATTCAAAATACACAATCAAATAGGATGTCCTGGACTAAGAGGGGAGGGTAGAGAGCAGAGGATAGGAGGTTAGGGAGCAGAGGATAGGAGGTTAGGGAGCAGAGGATAGGAGGATAGAGAGAGAGAGGGGAGGATAGGGAGAGGGGAGGATAGGGAGAGGAGGATAAGAGTATAGAGAGAGGGGAGAATAGGAAGATATGAGCGGAGGAAAGAGGGGGAAGTCTCACGTTTCTTGGTGTTGGGGTCAATGTAGAACTCCTCAGGGTGAGGCTGCTGTTTCTATAGAGGGGAAAGACGACATTAAATAACACTAAAATAATGCACACAGAGAGGTAGGCACACAGAGAGGTAGGCACACAGAGAGGTAGGCACACAGGCTAAAGTGAAAGGTAGGGCAGTGATACTCTGATAGTTTACCAATGCTTTGCCCATGGGCGCCATCTTGGCTGGCCTTGGGGGTGCAGCTGCCTGCCTTTTGGGGAGAACAGGATTGGACCGCTCTGACGTCCTCTCTGTGGAACCCAAAAACAGCCAATCAGAGCGCTACGTCCTTTCCTACAAAGCAAAGAGCTATAGTCCCTCTGAAAATGTTTACACATAAATGCACACCTCAATACAATACATACAGGGACAAAACCTAAATTGGAGATCCACGCACCAAACTTAAGTTTTCAAGCAAATCTCCCATTGGCATGAATGCATGATTTACATGAAAGTCAGATTAGCGGATCTCAAATGGGAATGATATTCTACAGTGGTGGTTACCCAAATAGACATTCTCCTCCACATGTCTGGAAGGAACCTTCATGGCGGGTCTCTCACAGGGGGGCGCCTCATATGTGTCCCCATCCTCTTCATCCTGTCATCCACACACAAACACACCAAGATGACTACACAGGACCTCTCACAACCAAATATCCATTGGTGTATCAGTCATGTGTGTGACATTTCGTCAGTCACTGTGGGAAAAGGCTATTTTAGGGTTAGGGTTCCAATTAGCGTTAGGTTTAGAAGTTATGGGTTAGGGAAAAAATTATTCTGCATGGGAATTCATTGTTTGATCCCCACAAGGATAGTAAAACAAAAGTGTGTGGGTGTTCTCCTACTTACAAACTCATCTTCTGGCCATCCACCATACCCCGCATTGTTCTCTGAAACAAAGAAATAGAGAGCGAGAGAAAGTAGAGTTGGGAATGGAATAAGAGAGAAAGAAATGGAGGACAAGAGAGGTAGAATCATATGAGAGAGAGAGAGAGAGAGAGCAGAATAAGCACTTCACACTATAACTTCCATAAAGAGGAACCATATATTCCCAATAGCACAATAAGGGGGATTTCCTGAAGACTCACCTATCCTTTTGGGTGGAGTTGGAGGCCCACTGTGTCTGTAATGAAAAAGAGGAAAGAAAATGTTGGTTACTTCTGTGCTGTATCATGGCAGTGGCTTATGGTTCTGCTCAGAGGAAGGCAGATAAGAATGAAGAACACAACTTTGATAGGCTACTTACAGGTTCTTTAATTTTCCAAAGAAACTCTGAAAATGAAAAGAAAACAGAAGGACTGTAAAATCTCTCTCACACACACAGGATCTAAACACTAACCTTTTCAAACCGTTTGTGTGACATTATACAATAAAGGGCACCCTCAGTTATACTGTATGTCTAGGCCATCCCAGACATTTACATGTCCCTCTCCCGTCAGCCTCGCTATCAGACCTATTGCACAGGCTGTGTCAATGACTGCTTTAAGTACCGAAGGTCACTAAGCCAGGCAACAGCGTTTTAATCAAAAGACAAGACCTCAGGTCACAATACATTTTAAAGAATGAAGACTTAAACTATCACAAACTACAACAGGGGAATATTGATCATTGAAATGTCCCAAAATCTAAAATATACACTACCATTCAAAGGTTTGGGGTCATTTAGAAATCTCCACGTTTTTGAAAAAAAACTACTTTTTTGTCCATTAAAATAATATAAAATTCATCAGAAATACAGTGTAGACATTGTTAATGTTGTAAATGACTATTGTAGCTGGAAACGACTGATTCTATGGAATATCTACATAGGCGTTATCAGCAACCATCAACCCTGTGTTCCAATGGCACGTTGTGTTAGCTAATCCAAGTTTATCATTTTAAAATGAACTTTTCTTTCAAAAACAAGGACATTTCTAAGTGACCCCAAACGTATGAACGGTTGTGTATATTTGTTATACACTAGCCTTGCATGCAGAAATAAACTATTTACACAATTTAACAAATTATCTAGTGAAGCCACAACAATGCGTGTATCTGGGAGGGGAGGTTAAGGGAGGCTATATTGTGTGGCACACTGAACCTATGAAGAAACAGAGATAAAAACAGGTGACTAAAATCAGGAAGTGAATATGGCTGTGTTTTCCCACAAGGCTGATTCTCAGCAGGGCTGGTCAGAGAGGAGAGGAAGGATTGATGTAAATTATCACAAAAATAGAGATAGGGGGAGGGACAGGGGATAATGAGACTGGGAAAATAGAGAAACAACAAGAGAAGCACAGTTTGAGTTGATTAATCTGTTTAATATTTAGATTTCCTGTGCGTGGACATTGTTAATGAACAAAGCCAGCCCCCATAACATGGTCTTTTCTGTTCTACAGTATCCTAATTCTTAAAAACAGTGTGTCATTGTCAATAAATCAATTTCAAGTAATCAATCAATTAACATTTGATAGACTTCAGGGATTCTTTGGCATTATGGTTAGCAAGGTGAAGGTCTGTGTATTCAGGAAGATATCATGACTGATAGGTATGACAAAACCTTGAATATAATTTCCCCAATTATTACAGTCCTAGGCCCCATCTTTAACATATTTATGTCCTGCCACATTGTCTTAAATCATTAGCATGTCACGTTTTGTGTTGAACGAGTTAATTTAATAATGTGTGTTTTTTCTACCTTAGAAGTAGTTGGTTATTAGATCAAAAGTCACTGAAACATGTCGATGGCCAAATATAGAAAAGCACAGCAAGTAAGCTGAGGAATCCTTACTTTGTTATTGTTTGTGTCCAAGGAGTCTAAATCTGTCATTTCAGAATGCATGTTCCTTATCCAACCAACAGTATCTGTGGAAGCTCTTTCAAATAGCAACCTCTTGCTTTTCACACAGTCTGAAATACCCGCAGTCTAATATAAGAGCAGCCAACTTCTTTAAAAAGGTTTATAGCTCACCCCATATTCAAACTTTGTCAGACGTTTCCTACGTCATGTGGTCCATAGTCAAACTGACTTTAACAAGACAACAATACACACAAGACCTCATATCTTGTTGGGATCTTTACTGTCTGCATTAGGAGAGATATGTACGGTAGGTTTCAAACCCATAAAGATGCTGCCAATGTTTCCCATTCTTTAGGGATCGAGGTTGCAGATTTTAACAATATCTACAGTGAAATCTACAAAACAGAGGGTGTTGTGTCCCAAATAAAATGGCACCCTGTGCCCTGGTCAAAAGTTCACTACAAGTGCACTACAAAGGAAGGGAGCAGGCAGTGTTCAATAATGAGCTCGGCTTGACTTTAGACCACATCTGAGGTATGAAAACCATACCTCTAAGCCAGGGTGAGTAGTCACCAAAAAGAAGGACATTGTTACGGACCCTGGGAAACCATAAGCCGCAGGAGGAAAAGGGAAATGACCTTGTGACTGTGAACCTTGTCTGATGCAAACAGGGACAGTGGCGTCGGTCCTGTCAACACCTGGTTAAAGTGCAATGGTACAGCCATACATGTATTGGGTAACTCTTTCTTGAGATTTATCTTAGTCTATTTCACATCATGGCGCATTACTATTGTACAAGCATAACCATAAGCGATTATGGATATCTTCCTAGTATGTGTACATAGCTACTACGACCACTTCCAAGAGGTCTGGACCTTTATGGCACAGGTCGGGTGATTGTGGCTCTCCATGTGCATTTGCTCACTTCCCTTCAATGATTTAAAAGAAAATGACTAATATTAGAAATATGGTGGAATCTCTCTAGCCCATGCACACCAATCCTAGTCTTTGAAATGTGTGGGAAGTAGCCTAGTGAACGAGTGTACACAAAGGAAATTATACATTATTGGCAGTGGCACACACCAAGCCATGCTTCAATTTTCCTTTCAATCACTGCACGATCAGGATTTAATAACAAATACATCATTAACACACACGGAAATAACAGCAATTGATGCACATGGACATGTTGCTATGGAAACCTTTAATTTAGGGAATTATTTTTTATGAAACATTCCTTAACATAATCCTATAGGCATTACACTGTGTTGGTGTTTATATTGGGAATTTATGTAGACAGTGGTTGAACGCAATAACTGGGAACACATCAACAATAAAGCCACTGTTCGAAAAGTTGAAAGTCCACGCTGCCTTTATAAAAGTATGACGCATCATTATAACAATATTCACAGTCTTCCATACTGTAATGAAGGTAGAAGGTCTACTACTGTATTTCCAATAGCTTGCGAACAAGATCAGAAGATGTAACGTTATACACCAGCATTTCCTAAACTCGGTGCACGTTTTGTTTTTTGCCCTAACACTACACAGCTGACAGGTGCACGTTTTGTTTTTTGCCCTAACACTACACAGCTGATTCGAGTGATCAAAACTTGATGATGAGTTGATTATTTGAATCAGCTGTGTTACGCTAGGGCAAAAAACTAAATGTGCACCGCTTGGCGTCCCTAGGACCGAGTTTGAGAAACCCTGTTATAGGCAAATAGGCATAGGTGCAACTTCCTTTAATCAACACGAAGTGAGAAGTCTCTATACGAATAGAAAAGTGTATATGCTCCATTGCTGTCTGATTCTTTTGAGAAGGTAAAAAATCAAAATGTACATTACCATTGTCATGATTCAGGTGTCTCTCTCTTCTCAAATCATGAGGAAATTAATTTGTTGCTGGCCTCACATGCAAATAGGCTATAGAGAAAGAGGGGGACAAGGGATACAGAAGTGAGTGTGAACAGGTAGGCCAGCACACTAGTATTCTGCCAGCAGCACAAACGATGACGTCAAATTGGTATGGTAATGACAAAACCTTCAAAATAAAAGGATGCTTTTCAAAACATTGCAATGTGGATAACTAATTCAAATTATATGGAATTTTAATCAGTTGCCACTCATTGTGCCAATAAGAAAATGCAATAAGTAATTTATGAAAACAAATACAAAATATGGTCTTAAAATATATTTTTTAAGACCAATAATGAAAAAATACAATGTTGACGCAGGTATGTTGAGAATATTGTAGAGAACATTTCTACCTGTCTCAGCTAAAGTGGGGTAGAAAATATTCAGTGGGGTCTCTACTAACCAAATATGGTTCGTTTTGAAGGGGGACTGTGTCACACAGCCTTCTGCTGGCTTTTCACTCCGCCCCCCTCTATATTGCCTAATGCAATACACTGTAATAGACTGTACATGTGATACATATTGGCTTGTAGAGAACTGATCTACCTGTCTCCGCCAAAGTGGAGTGGAAAATACTCAGTAGTCTCTACTAACTAAATATGGTTAGGTTTGGAGGAGCACTGTGTTGTAGACATGCATTTAGTCCTGAGTGTTATAATAATTCCAAAACAATTAATGATTGTACTGTTGTGTTGAATATCAGTTGTATGAGACAGAAGGATATGCCTGCATGGCTTTTGATTGAGCAGGCCTCCTGTCAACGTTCCTCACTCCCTGCACTTGTTAATAGCCCATCATATGTGAAAAAATCCACTTATGACTCTAACCCAGTCATTTGTCATACGCTTAGGATCTGGAAACAGATTAGGTATTTTCTTAACATACCCACTGTATACATTGACAGCCCGATTTGCCTGAATCATGCTTTCTACCCCGCATTGGATGATGTGGTGTTTTCACAGTGGAGGGAGACGGGGCTCACAACAATTGGTAATCTATACATAGATGGTCAGTTAGCTTCATTTCAACAATTACAGGGAAAGTTCAACATGCCAACAACACATTTTTTCAGATACCTCCAAATCAGGAATTTCGTAAGGACACATATCCCACAGTATGGCATGAAGCCAAATAGTCCTACATTAGATAGCTTGATCCTTGTCAAACCCCATTCAAAAGGGTCGGTCTCTAGACTGTATGATGTGCTACAAGCCCACATAGAGGTATCCACAGACATCATTAAAAGGGCTTGGGAACAAGAACTTGGCTCAGAAATCTCAGATGAGGACTGGGTAGAAGCTCTCAGGAATATAAACCACAGTTCAGTGAATGCCAGACACAACCTTGTACAGTTTAAGGTGATACACAGGTTACATTACTCAAAAGTAAAACTGCATAAAATATTCCCGGACACCTCACCACTCTGTGAGAGGTGGCAGGATGAGGGGACGTTGACCCACTTATTCTGGACATGTCCTAAGTTACATGTTTACTGGGCTCTCATTTTTGATTACTTATCTAGAGCCTTTGATAGAGTTCTAGCCCCAGACCTATTGATTACTCTGTTTGGTACAGTTGATGGGAATAACCAGGAGGGGAGGCTATCTCTCTTTGTACTCTATTAGCCAAAAGGCTCATATTGCAATTTTGGAAACTGTACCTACCTTTGAAATGTGGTTACGGGATTTAGGGAATGTAATACATATGGAAAAGATTCGATACAATACCTCCAATAGAAGTCCAATGTTTTACAAAATATGGCAGCCGATACTGGATAAATGGTCTAGTCCCGCTTCATAACTGGGTTGACGATCTGATGCTACTCTGTGCTGTACTCCACTCAATATTTATTTTTGGCTTAACTACACTGCTTGTAATGGCTATATGCTGTCTTCTTATACATGCACCACCTAATAGGGTTTTGTTTTGTTTTGTGTATGTGTGAGTTAAGTTTTGTTTTGTCTTCTAAACTGGCCATCCCATTCAACAGTACAATGAATGTCATTGTTAGTATTGCTGTCTTTTTTATTTGACTTTTTATTGTAAAATAATAAACATATTATTTAAAAAAAATATCAGTTGTAAATACAACTTTAATACCTTGCTTTGTTTGTTTCCAGTGTGAAATACAATATAAACGAAGACACAATATGAACCATGATGGACTGGCATACCTGTGAACAACCTAGATCAACCTAATGGTGATCAAATCAATTCCACTTCTAAACATAAACGCACATGTAGTAAATGTGCAGCAGAACTCAGTAGACAAACAATTTGGACCTGCATTCCAGATATTCTTGTACTTTATGTTTCTCGTGTAAGGTCAAAAGTCACCACTGTAATGTGAACCTGTATCCCCATCTCGCTTTATTGATCTTCCAGCAGTTGGCAATGAAAGGTTGACCTACAGATTGAGCTCAGTTAATATCTTTGCCCATGATCTCCTCCACAATCACAGATTATACTCTCAAAATTGTTGTCAGAATGAAGTGGTGTTGGGTATGTACAACACAGTCCCCCTCCTAAACACATATTTGATTAGTAGAGACCCCACTGAGTATTTCCCACCCCACTAGCTGAGACAGGTAGAAAAGTAATCTCTACAAGCCAATAAGTATTCCATATACCGTGTATAGCATTGCAGTGAGTGGAGTGAGGAGTCACTAGTACTCTGTATTAAACCCATTGCCCAGCACAAGAGACCCATTTATGTTTTGCAGACTCTATTGAGTAATTCCAGTAACATAAATGTGTATTTTATTTAAAGTGTATTTCTTTAAATATAGCCTAATCGAAAGAGATCCATCACGCTCTCCCAGAAGCTTGTCTGGTGCGTAAAACCCACAGTGGTATGCTATCTCATGAATTGATATGATGTAGTCAGGTGAGCGGACACCTTGGGAGGTTGATTCATGAGTTGCCCTTCATGCCTGCTTCCATACCCTTTAATTCTGTATTTCTCATCCCTGATTGGCAGATGAGTAGCAACCCTGATTAGAAGCACCTGCTGCTCATCGGTTGTTCTTTGCAAATGCTGTTTTGAATTAAAATAAAATTGTACCTACACATTGAAGAAGGCTGTAAAGCTGAAATGTCTGTGTACACTATCCCTGATGCAGTGAAGAAAAACAAACATTACACCTTTTGGTTTGATTAAATAGAGCCTACACAAAAGCTTTCAACACACCAGTATTTTTGTAAACTTTCAAAATAAACAATATTACAAATAATATACATACAATTATCAATACATTTTTTCAAAGGTGGTTGCAATGCTGTGAAAAACAGTTGAACTGCACTAGAGTGACAAAAATATTGACATTCCCAAATGTCTTTGCAGGGGGACTCTTATTTTGAGAAAAAAATCCACGATGGTGCTGTCAGTATAATATACTGCTGCTTGGAAACCCATCTATGCTATCAGCAGAACATGCTTGATTTTCATTTGCGAGATAGGTTGACCGGCAGTGCCGCAACGGTCCTGATGTGCCTCTTTTTCCCTCTGAGAATTTGCATACTACTTGGTCACTGACTTGTATGTGCCACCTGGTTTCACAGCCTAGCCTTCCTGTTGCCTGTCTGTCGCAAAAAAAAACATAATAAATGTTAATATTAAATTCTTCCCCAGTAAAATGTTGAATCAGTCAAATTTTATGGCCCAAAACAGTATAAGGAAGAGCGCACTTTACTTCGGAGACCAGGCAGATTGGGCTGCTCCTCAATAGTCTAAAGATACCTCCTCTCCTCATCTTCTCTCCTTCATCTGCACATAGACTGAACTGAAAATTAAGAAGACATGGTATACTGTCGGTGAAAGCAACATGGTGGATGTCTCTTCAGAATCTGTAAGGAGAGGAAACAAATGAGACAAGAAGAGGAAGCTTTTTGGAATAGTGGGATTGCACTGGCCTTTGCTCTCACACTGTAGGGAAGCACTCTAACTGGGACAGAGAGGAAGAGGTAAAGCGAGAGGCTCCACTCCCATCAATATCTGTCTATGTGCCTCCCGAGTGGCAGAAGTGGTCTAAGGCACTGCATTGCAGGGCTATAGAGATCCTGGTTCGAGTCCAAGCTCTGTCGCAGCCGGCCGCGACCGGGAAACCCATGGGACGGCGCACAATTGTCCCAGCGTCGTCTGGGTTGGGAGAGGGTTTGGCCCGCAAGGATGTCCTTGTCCCATCGTGCTCTAACGACTCCTGTGGCGGTCCGGGCGCATGCACGGTCGACCAGGTGTACAGTGTTTCCTCTGACACATTGGTGTGGCTGGCTTCTGGGTTAAGCGGGCATTGTGTGAAGAAGCAGTGTGGCTTGGTTTGGTTGTGTTTTTTCATATGGAGGTCTATGACCGTGTTGGATTTGGTCAACAAAAAATGTGATTGCTAATTTGTGAGACTTATTTGATTGAATAGAAGTTTTGTAATATTTAGGTTGTTACGAATGTGCTGATATAAGTGGACGCAGGTGACATCTTGGCAACTTTGAGAAAACAGAGTTGTGTCTGTCTGTTGGTCCCATCTGATCTCGCCGCCTCCTACCTTTCCCCTTTTGCGACAACGACTCCTATTGTTAGGGCAGAGACAAGACCATCTCATCATTATACAGTGCATCATTTATACAGTGCATTCGGAAAGTATTCAGACCCTTTGACTTTTTCCACATTTTGTTATGATACAAGTCCCGGCTCTGTCTGGGCCACTCAAGGACATTCAGAGACTTGTCCAGAAGCCACTCGTGCCTTGTCTTGGCTGTGTGCTTAGGGTCGTTGTCCTGTTGAAAGGTGAACTTTGCCCCCGCCTGAGGTCGTGAGCTCTGTGGAGCAGGCTTTCATCAAGGATCCCTCTGTACTTTGCTCCGTTCGCCTTTCCCTCGATCTTGACTACTCTCCCAGTCCCTGCCTCTGAAAAAGATCCCCACAGCATGATGCTGCCATCATCATGCTTCACCGTAGAGACGGTGCCAGGTTTCCTCCAGACGTGACGCTTGGCATTCAGGCCAAAGAGTTCAATCTTCGTCAAACCAGAGAATCTTGCTTCTCATTGTCTGAGGGTCTTTCGGTGCCTTTTGGAAAACTCCAAGCGGACTGTCATGTGCCTTTTAATGAGGAGTGGCTTCCATCTGGCCACTCCACCATAAAGGCCTGATTGGTGGAGTGCTGCAGAGATGGTTGTCCTTCTGGAAGGTTCTCCCATCTCCACAGAGGAACTCTGGAGCTCTGTCAGAGTGACCATCGGGTTCTTGGACACCCACCTGACCAAGGCCCTTCTCCCCCGGTTGCTCAGTTTGGCCTGGCGGCCAGCTCTAGAAAGAGTCTTGGTGGTTCCAAGCTTCTTCCATTTAAGAACGATGATGGCCACTGTGTTCTTGCGGACCTTCAATGCGGCAGACATTTTTGGTACCCTTCCCCAGATCTGTGCCTCAACAACCCTGTTTTGGAGCTCTACGGACAATTCCTTCGACCTGATGGCTTGGTTTTTGCTCTGACATGCACTCTCAACTGGACCTTACATAAAGTTGAAGTCGGAAGTTTACATACACTTAGATTGGAGTCATTAAAACTTGTTTTTCAACCACTCCACACATTTCTTGTTAACAAACTATAGTTTTGGCAAATCGGTTAGGACATCTTCTTTGTGCATGACAGAAGTAATTTTTCCAACAATTGTTTACAGACAGATTATTTCACTGTATCACAATTCCAGTGGGTCAGATGTTTAGATACAGTAAGTTGACTATGCCTTTAAACAGCTTGGAAAATTCCAGAAAATGATGTAATGGTTTTAGAAGCTTCTGATAAGTTAATTGACATAATTTGAGTCAATTGGAGGTGTACCTGTGGATGTATTTCCAGGCCTACCTCCAAACTCAGTGCCTCTTTGCTTGACATCATAGGAAAATCTAAATAAATCAGCCAAGACCTCCTTAAAAAAAATGCCGCAAAGGACCTTGTGAAGATGCTGGAGGAAACAGGTACAAAAGTATCTATATCCACAGTAAAACGAGTCCTATATCGACATAACCTTTAAGGCTGCTCAACAAGGAAGAAGCCACTGCTCCAAAAAAAGCCAGACTACGGTTTGCAACTGCGCATGGGGACAAAGATCGTACTTTTTGGAGAAATGTCCTCTGGTCTAATGAAACAAAAATAGAACTGTTTGGCCATAATGACCATCGTTATGTTTGGAGGAAAAAGGGGGAAGCTTGCAAGCCAAAGAACACCATCCCAACCGTGACGCACAGGGGTGGCAGCATTATGTTGTGGGGGTGCTTTGCTGCAGGAGGGACTAGTGCACTTCACAAAATAGATGGCATCACGAGGGACGACAATTATGTGGATATGTTGAAGCAACATCTCAGGACATCAGTCAGGAATTTAAAACCTGGTCGCAAATGGGTCTTCCAAATGGACATTTACCCCAAGCATTCTTCCAAAGTTGTGGCAAAATTGCTTAAGGACAACAAAGTCAAGGTATTGGAGTGGCCATCACAAAGCCCTGACCTCAAGCCTATAGAAAATTTGTGGGCAGAACTGAAAAAGTGTGTGCGAGCAAGGAGGCCTACAAACCTGACTCAGTTACACCAACTCTGTCAGGAGGAATGGGCCAAAATTCACCCAAGTTATTGTGGGAAGCTTGTGGAAGGCTACCGAAACGTTTGACCCAAGTTAAACAATTTAAAAGCAATGCTACCAAATACTAATTGAGTGTATGTAAACTTCTGACCCACTGGGAATGTGATGAAAGAAATAAAAACTGAAATAAATCATTCTCTCTACTATTATTCTGACATTTCACATTCTTAAAATAAAGTGGTGATCCTAACTGACCTAAAACAGGGAATGTTTAGGAATTGTGAAAAATTGTGTTTAAATGTATTTGGCTAAGATGTATGTAAACTTCCGACTTCAACTGCCGGCAGGTGTGTGCCTATGTTAAGCGGTGGGTGTAGCCGGTGCATGGAAGTCAGGCGCAGGAGAGCATAGATGAGTGAACAAATAAGCACTTTACTGAGGCAATAGTAAGAACAGAACGCAACCGCGTCACAGAAACAAATGCCCAAACAACAAATTAGGCAGCACAAAGTACAAAGTACCGGCTGCCACAAATCAGTACAAATAAAACCCTGCGCAACCCAGCCGGAAGCGTGCCAACCTAGACAATAAACAATACCCCACACAGACATGGAGGGAACAGAGGGCTAAATAAACATAGTAATCATGAGGAGATGTAAAACAGGTGTGTGGAAAACAAGACAAAACAAATGGAAAAATGAAAGGTGGAGCAGTGATGGCTAGAAGACCGGTGACGTCAACCGCCGAATGCCGCCCGAATTTGGAGAGGGACCAACTTCGGTGGAAGTCGTGACAGCCTATCCAAATCATGTCCAATCAATTGAATTTACCACAGGTGGACTCTAATGAAGTTGTAGAAACATCTCAAGGATGATCAATGGAAACAGGATGCACCTGAGCTCAATTTTGAGTCTCATAGAAAAGGGTCTGAATACTTATGTAAATAAGGTATTTGTTTTTTTTTAATTATACATTTGCAAAACTTCTAAAAACCTGTGCTTTGTCATTATGGGGTATAATGACAAAGTAGTAGCTTGATCTAGAAAAACAATAATTTAATACATTTTTTTAAATTCAAGGTGCCTGAATACTTTCCGAATGCACTGTAGACACGACAATAAAGCAGTGCTAAAATTAAAGGATATCTTTGTTTCATATCTATGATATTCAGAGGCTGAGTTAGGACCTAATGTCGAGGAGTAAAAAAGACTGGAAGTGTAGCACGCTGTTTGGAGGGTTCGAAGTCCAACGTCAGCTTGTATGAAAGATAAAACTTGGACACGTGACGAGACATATGGAACTCAGCAGGACGTGGCACTGGCCTTTTCTCATTTGGGAAAAAGTCAGTCCTCCGTCCTCTCTCCTCCATGACCTGGAAACAGATGAGTGGTCGAGGAGAATGTCACTGTCAATTCGTTAGTAGCAGAGAGGAAGAGGCAAAGAGATAGGGACAACTGGCCAAAAAACTGTGTTCTCCAGTTGGTGGGGTAGTTTTATTTATTTTGCTCACCAAGTGAGGAGTTTTTGTATGGAAGTCAATTGCTATGTGTGGTTTATTTGATTAGAATATAACTTTATTAATGCTTAGATTGTTACGAGTGTACTGATATAAGTAGGACACGTGGCATCCCGGAAACTTTGAGAAAAAACACTTTATCAGAGTTGTCTCGAGATGGCTATGCATATTCATGACATGTATCTATTAGCATAGCATCTCTATCCGTTAAATACAGGCGGTTGACGTCAACAGCCCTCATCAAATATTTTAAAAAGTATACAAATATTGAGATATATCCACCAATCCAAAGAGAGGAATAGGCGGCAGCTTGACAGCCAGCCGTTCCGCTCTGTGGACAACAAATCCCCTTGTTAGGGTGGAGGCGGGTATCTCGTCATTATATCCAAATCTATGTTAGTAGGCAAACGGACGACAGTCCTCACCTCCTTGATAGCTTCCTTTAGGCGAGGAAGCACAAGTGTATCTTACCTGAGTTTTTTGCAGAAGAGTATCGGAATCTGCCACACCCCCATTTGAATCAGCTATTGTTTTCTCAAAAGCATGCAAACGTTTAAAAACAGCATGCTACTTATCCTTTTATCTATAAAATGTATTGGACAACTAGCTTCATTTGTTTGTATCACTTTATGTATTTCTTTTGGGATTCCATCCTGTTAACGTAATTTGCCTGATGACACGCAATTGGAGAAGAAGAGTCTTATTTCATACAGCCACATTTTTGTCCACTTTCCCTCTTCTCGCTGCCTCTCCTTGACTACTTTTGATATTTTTCAAAAGGAGGCCAGAGAGGACGGAGGAGAGAGTACGGAGGAGTTGAGCAAATTCAATTGAGGGTCAAGCAACCACATAGAGAAAGACATAGGACTCATGTTTGTATCTGCACCATTGACTCAATTTTCTTCTTCACAATTAGCTGATCCCTCCTGATGACCCAGTTGGACATGACCCCAACAGGGTCACCAGGAGGGATCAGCCAATGAAATTGGAAGTCCCACCCAGTTGACTACATTAAAATGGTGGAAGCCCTCAATGGCGCTGCCCATGCTAATACTGCCTTTTGGCCATTAGACCGCTCTATCGTTCTCTATGGGCAACCACCATCTCAATTAGTTGACATGACAGACAGGAATTTATAGACACGCGTAAGGCATTACTAATGAATAATGAACATCCTATTCTCACCCTTACTGAAGTAATCTAATGTGTGACTGTTGCTATCAAATGAGTTTAAAATATGTTTAAATAAATTGATACTTGATGGCTCATAAATTAAAATAATATTTGTGAAAATATTCTAGACTTTTTCTTTATCCATATTGAATGAAATATGATATGAAATTATAATGAAGTAGCTTACACAAAAGATATGAGTCATGTTACACTACAGAAAATTGCAGGAAATTTGCTTCAAAACCCCCCAAAAATCCTAGGGACCTGAATTAAACAAAACTAACTTTTGGTGGTGTATTTAACATATCTCAATGAACAGCAATTAAAATAAGCACAAATGCAGACTCGTTCACATCTGTTGAACTTATTTGGTCTTTCACAATAGTTAATGTAGGTCATTGGAAAAATTCTCATTCCTTACAATGGAAAAAACATAGGGTAATTACTGTGCTTGTGTCAGCAACAACACTACTGTAATTCTCCATACTTCTATTATTCCACTTCTTCAAAATTTTGCCGCTGCAACTACTTGTTTTAAGCTAAAGTATGTCCTGGACAGTCTTGTCATAAAAATGAGAAAAGGCTATATTGAAATGCTTCAAGTATCTTATTCTGTACTTTTAGTACTTCAAACCAAGTCGTCAACTTTTGAATGTTCATTCAAAGCATCCTGAATACACCTGACGTGTGATTTGATTTTAATTCCACCCTGGTTGTAGTCGTAAGCCTCCCAGGAGTCCTTCGAATAACATTTAAAAACTGTGGGGGCATGCCCCTGGACCCCACTAGCCACCCTTTTGTCTCCTTTTCTCCTTCCTGCTTCTCACAATATTTGCCATCTCTATTACAATGCACTTACGATCCACTTCTAAATCACACTTGACTCTTTCAACCGTGGTACAGCACTCGTCCCTTTTAAGCTCCTTCTTTCGAGTACATGAATAGGGGCAAGTCCATTGAATTATATAACTACAAAGATTAAATGATTTGCAAATGTAAAAACATGTCTGATTTATCTTATAGTTTATATACACTGTGTACAAAACAATAACACCTGCTCTTTACATGAAATAGACCGACCAGGTGTATCCAGGTGAAAGCTATTATCCCTTATTGATGTCATGTCTTAAATCCACTTCAATCAGTGGAGATGAAATGTAGAAAACTGGTTAAAGGATTTTTAAGCCTCGAGACAATTGAGACATGGATTGTGTAGTTGTGCCATTGAACTGGGTATGGTAGAAGGTGCCAGGCACACCGGTTTGAGTATGTCAAGAACTGCAACACTGCTGGATTTTTCACACTCAGTTTCACTTGTATCAAGAACGGTCCACCACCACCCAAAGGACAACTGCATTGGAGTCAACATTGGCCAGCATCCCTGTGGAACGATAGACCTAAGATTTAACAATGATATGTGTGAGGACGCGCTGACCACCTTTCGACCATTTTTTTCTCTCAAAATAATGACCTTGGAATAAAGTGTGTGGATGCAAGGATTACGTGAACAGCGCTGCAATAAATCTGTAGCCTAAGTATTACAAACATGTTATCTGATGTGTGCCAGCATGATGATACATGAAAGTGATGTACAGTGCCTTGCGAAAGTATTCGGCCCCCTTGAACTTTGCGACCTTTTGCCACATTTCAGGCTTCAAACATAAAGATATAAAACTGTATTTTTTTGTGAAGAATCAACAAGTGGGACACAATCATGAAGTGGAACGACATTTATTGGATATTTCAAACTTTTTTAACAAATCAAAAACTGAAAAATTGGGCGTGCAAAATTATTCAGCCCCTTTACTTTCAGTGCAGCAAACTCTCTCCAGAAGTTCAGTGAGGATCTCTGAATGATCCAATGTTGACCTAAATGACTAATGATGATAAATACAATCCACCTGTGTGTAATCAAGTCTCCGTATAAATGCACCTGCACTGTGATAGTCTCAGAGGTCCGTCAAAAGCGCAGAGAGCATCATGAAGAACAAGGAACACACCAGGCAGGTCCGAGATACTGTTGTGAAGAAGTTTAAAGCCATATTTGGATACAAAAATATTTCCCAAGCTTTAAACATCCCAAGGAGCACTGTGCAAGCGATAATATTGAAATGGAAGGAGTATCAGACCACTGCAAATCTACCAAGACCTGGCCGTCCCTCTAAACTTTCAGCTCATACAAGGAGAAGACTGATCAGAGATGCAGCCAAGAGGCCCATGATCACTCTGGATGAACTGCAGAGATCTACAGCTGAGGTGGGAGACTCTGTCCATAGGACAACAATCAGGGGTATATTGCACAAATATGGCCTTTATGGAAGAGTGGCAAGAAGAAAGCCATTTCTTAAAGATATCCATAAAAAGTGTTGTTTAAAGTTTGCCACAAGCCACCTGGGAGACACCAAACATGTGGAAGAAGATGCTCTGGTCAGATAAAACCAAAATTGAACTTTTTGGCAACAATGCAAGACGTTATGTTTGGCGTAAAAGCAACACAGCTCATCACCCTGAACACACCATCCCCACTGTCAAACATGGTGGTGGCAGCATCATGGTTTGAGCCTGCTTTTCTTCAGTAGGGACAGGGAAGATGGTTAAAATTGATGGGAAGATGGATGGAGCCAAATACAGGACCATTCTGGAAGAACCTGATGGAGTCTGCAAAAGACCTGAGACTGGGACGGAGATTTGTCTTCCAACAAGACAATGATCCAAAACATAAAGCAAAATCTACAATGGAATGGTTCAAAAAAAACATATCCAGGTGTTAGAATGGCCAAGTCAAAGTCCAGACCTGAATCCAATCGAGAATCTGTGGAAAGAACTGAAAACTGCTGTTCACAAATGCTCTCCATCCAACCTCACTGAGCTCGAGCTGTTTTGCAAGGAGGAATGGGAAAAAAATTCAGTCTCTCGATGTGCAAAACGGATAGAGACATACCCCAAGCGACTTACAGCTGTAATCACAGCAAAAGGTGGCGCTACAAAGTATTAACTTAAGGGGGCTGAATAATTTTGCACGCCCAATTTTTCAGTTTTTGATTTGTTAAAAAAGTTTGAAATATCCAATGTCGTTCCACTTCATGATTGTGTCCCACTTGTTGTTGATTCTTCACAAAAAAATACAGTTTTATATCTTTATGTTTGAAGCCTGAAATGTGGCAAAAGGTCGCAAAGTTCAAGGGGGCCGAATACTTTCACAAGGCACTGTATGTGCTTGTGTGTCTAGGCATAGCCCTCTAGGTCTAATCTAGTCGACGGCTTAGCCTCGTAACAAGAGAAATTGAAGAGGTAACCAAAAACGTTATTTAAATGTTCTTTATTTAAAAAGATGGGTGTAAGTCTCTCAGAAAAAGGTTATGATAGCCCCAAAAATAAATTAAACAAACTCTTTCAGAACTCTACACATTTAACTACTAAAAATACTGCATAAACTATTACAGTAGAAAAAAAACTAACAGGAATAGG
This sequence comes from Oncorhynchus clarkii lewisi, assembly GCF_045791955.1. Classification (NCBI taxonomy): domain Eukaryota; kingdom Metazoa; phylum Chordata; class Actinopteri; order Salmoniformes; family Salmonidae; genus Oncorhynchus; species Oncorhynchus clarkii. Next base: position 23,693,383 of record NC_092176.1, read on the forward strand.
CATAAATATTAACTTAATACACATGTAAAATACAAATATTAAACATTACTGTCCGAGAGGGTATATATTTGTGAGATAATAAATATGAACACTCACTCAAACATGAACAAATACTGTACTATGTTAGGGAGGTTGAGTCCAAGAGCGTTGCAGTGAAAGAGCTTTCGTTAGATACAAACACCTCCCAGTCCTTTTCAACATAAATCCAACTTTAAAAGACTGGATATGCTGATCGCTGGGCTCAACCCAACGCTTATGGAATGGAGACAGATAATGGTGGCTGTGTTCAGGCTTTAGCTATATTCCAATCTGACAACTCAACGCCTTAATTCATGCCTTTCAAGCATCTGGAAGGTGGGCTTTTCCTCCCATATTTCTTACGCCTATTGAGAACTGTTAGGGGCTGAGGGAGTCAACAAATAGAGGTATTGGGTTGAGTTTTCAGTTTGGAATGTAGCTGCTGTCTAAGATTGATCCAGCAGATTGTTTTGTGGTTAGTGCTATAGTGGGGTAGGAGGGTAACATTGCAAAATTCAATTCAAACAGCAGGCCACCCATGTAAAATTAACTCTAAATGAACTGGGAAATGTTAATTGGAGTGGCTATATACATTCCTATGGAACCTTATGTGCAAAGTACATGTCCATTCTATTAGCTGCATATGGAGTGGTGGAAGCAGAGCCATATTCCTAAATATATACTTTACATGTAGCTCTGGGTGGGTAGAACAGGAATCAGCTGGAAGGTACTGAGGTGTAGTGTTCTGAGTTTCTTCTGACCTTACTGCATTCTCCCTCTCAGCCCAAGAGTTAAACAATGCATACACATAATGTATTGGAGTACTGGAGGTTCCTCTTGTGCATTGAGTGGTTGTCCCTTCCTCGGTTAAGGCATTGTGATTGATGGACAGGAGTCAGATGAATTCTCACAAGTTCTCTCCAGGTGAGTACTGTTTTTGTGTGTGTGTGTGTGTGTGTGTTTACTGGCTGGTTTCCTGTTTCTTGCTGCTGATCCAGTCAGTGTATTGTGTAACACGTGTGTACACCCCGGGTGTGTCTTTCTTCCCACAGCCATCACCCCAGCTGATCAGCCCCATCAGAGTCATCTTCCCATCCTTGGGACAGACGAGAGGACCGCCAGAGTCACCCTGCATAGGAGAGGAGGGACACTTGTCAGTTGTGGTTCAGTCATGGTTCAGCAGGAGGCCTACAGTACCATTTTATAAATATTAAATCAGGAGCACTAACATCCAACATGACACATCCTTGTACCAGCTAATTAGCTATTTAAGTGCTTAGTGTTGTAGAGTTTTTGGGGCTTTGGGCTACATACTGCATGGCAAATGGCACCCTATTCCCTACATATATAGTGCACTACTTTTGACCTGGGCCCATAGTGCTATGGTCAGAAGTAGTGCACTATATAGAGAATATAGTGCTATTTGGGACACAGACAGAGTGTGTTTGGGTCTTAGGAGGGTAAAAGAAGAGCCCTCTTCACCTTGCAGGCGTCATCCAGACCCCGGGTGTCCCCGGCACACAGCATGTTGGAGGTGACCAGACGCCCAGATAAGACATTAGGGACACAGCGGTCCTGAGGCCACAACCTCACGTGACCCCTCTTCACCCGCTCAGAGTACATCGCATTAACTATGGAGAGAGGGGAAATGGGAGGGTATTAAGCTCTGGACACACTATTGATGTTGGTCGGCCTGCATTGCTCCATGCCCTCTAACACATATAGCCTATATAACATTTTTTATTTTACATCTCTAGACTGAATAAGAAAAGATAGCAAGGGTTATGCACCCCTTTGGGCCTCAGGACCAGGATTAAGAAACACTGCTTTAGGTACACTATATATACACAAAAGTATGTGGACACCCCTTCAAATGACTGGATTTGGCCATTTCAGCCTCACCTGTTGCTGACAGAGCCATGCAATCTCCATAGACAAACATTGTCAGTAGAATGGCTTTACTGAAGAGCTCAGTGACTTAACGTGCCGCCGTCATAGGATGCCACCTTTCCAACAAGTCAGTTCATTCAATTTCTGCCCTGATAGAGCTGCCCCGGTCAACTGTTATTGTGATGTGGAAACATCTAAGAGCAACAACGGCTCAGCCGCAAAGTGGCAGGCCACACAAGAAAGGGAACTCCGAGTGCTGAAGCATGTAAAAACCGTCTGTCCTCGGTTTTTACTATCAAGTTCCAAATTGCCTCTGGAACAAAGTATGTGAGCGGAGCAGAGCTGGAGTGGTGCGAGGAGCAGAGCGTGCCCAAATTGACTGGAGCACGGAGTGAGATTCTCAAAGGCTGGAGTGTCAGCCTTCTCGCATGCCCGGCCCAGCATGCATTTGTAGTCTAGTTGTGTTCTGCTATAGCCCCTTACTGTAGCTACTGTCATGGAATTCCCTAAATATTGTCATAAAGAAACTGATAAAACACACAAGGTGCTAAATCAAGGTGACTTACAAATATGAGGACCAAGAGCACGAGGGAGTGTGGTGATGTATTGTCCACAACTAAATAATCATTGTGGAATCTGAAAAGACACATATCCCAAAAGCATGATGGTGTTCTTACTACGAGCACAAGCTAAAAGAAAGAAATTAGGAGGGTAGATAACTAAGTGTGTCATTGTAGCAAAGTATTTATAAACAAAAAATCTGATCTCTTAAAACATTTTGTTCATTTTTGTTCTATTATCTATACAACAGGCCATAATTGATTTTGGCACAATAGGCCTGGCATACTCCCACATTCAAGGAGCTTTCTGTTTTGATTTAGTTATTTTGCCTAAAAACCTTTAGGCTGACCTATAGAAAAATTCAAAACAACTCTGTATCTCTGCCCAGCCTGGCAAGAGTGGCCAAAAGGGTGTTTAGCATCCCCAGTGGCTCTGCAGGTGTGGAGAGGATATTCTCTGCTGCTGAACGGCTCTCCAGGCACCATCGCATGAGCCTGCAGCCACAGATTGGCTAAAATCCTGTTTCTAAAAAAGTATAGACTATAATGATTGAATACAACAAAATGTTGTTTAAATGCTGAATACTTTATATCTCTACCAGCCTATTGTGTCGCACTCGCAAATGCATTTCTTTGTAGGCTATAGCCTTGAAATAATTGAAATGATATCGCCTAAATAATTAAGGCTCCCTGTCTGGCTCCTGACCTATTTAGAGTGATTGTATGCTGTATAATATGACATGTAGCCTATTTGAAATTATGTCCACTTCCTACATTTCCCTTCTCTTTATTCAAATACTTTTCATTCAAATCCATATGGTTTGGTTTCAATACTTCAAACCAAATGGTAGTTCCAGGTAGTCAGAGAAATAAGATGGGTGTTGGTTAAATTGTGATTGTAATGAATGGAGCGAATTTGGAGTAGCAGTATTGTTTCCTGTGTGAGCGGAGCGGTTTTTAGCAGAACAGTTGGAAAGGACATGGATCAGCGTTTCACACCGCTCCATGAGAGATGAGCGGGATTTTCAACCGCTCAACTCTGCTCACATGCTCTGCTCTGGAAGCAACGTCAGCACAATAACTGTTAGTCGGGAGATTCATGATATGGGTCTTCATGGCCGAGCAGCTGCACACAAGCCTAAGCTCACCATGCGCAATGCCAAGGGTCTGCTGGAGTGGAGTGGTGTAAAGCTCGCTGCCATTGGACTCTGGAGCAGTGGAAACACATTCTCTGGAGAGATGAATGCCATCTGGCAGTCCGACAGACGAATCTGGGTTTGTGGGATGCCAGGGGAACGCTACCTGCCCCAATGCATTTGTCGTGCCAACTGTAAAGTTTGGTGGAGGAGGAGTAATGGTCTGGGGCTGTTTTTCATGGTTCGGGCTAGACCCCTTAGTCCAGTGAAGGGAAATTTTAACGCTACAGCATACAATGACATTATAGACAATTCTGTGCTTCCAACTTTGTGACAACAGTTCGGGGAAGGCATGAAAACCCCGTCAAACACCTTTGGGATGAACTGGAAAGCCGACTGCGAGCCAGACCTAATCGCCCAACATCAGTGCCCGACCTCACTAATACTCTCGTGGCTGAATGGAAGCAAGTCCCTGCAGGAATGTTCCAACATCTAGTGAAAAGTCATCCCAGAAAGGGGCCTCCCGAGTGGCGCAGCGGTCTAAGGCACTGCATCACAGTGCTTGAAGCGTCACTACAGACCCGGGTTTGATCCCAGGCTGTGTCACAACTGGCCATGACCGGGAGTCCCATAGGGCGACGCACATTTGGCCCAGCGTTGTAAGGGTTTGGCCGGGGGGCTTTCCTTGGCTCATCACGCTCTAGCTGACTTCAGTCGTCAGTTAAACTGTGTTTCCTCCGACACGGTGCAGCTGGCTTCTAGGTTAAGCGGGCAGGTGTTAAGAAACGCGGTTTAGCGGGTCATGTTTCAAAGGACGCAGGACTATACCGTCGCCTCACCCGAGCCCGTTGGGGAGTTGCAGAGATGACACAAGATCGCAATTGGAAATCTCAAAATTGGGAAGAAAAAGGTGGTAAAAAATTACAAAATAAAAAAAGTATCCCCAGAAGAGTGGAGGCTGTTATAGCAGCAAAGGGAGGGACCAACTCCATATTAATGCTCATGATTTTGGAACGAGATGAGCAGGTGTCCACACACTTTTGGTCATGTAGTGTACGTCAACATTCTTCTCCACCCTTTCACAAAAACCTGAGTGTGCCTCAGGCTACTGTCCTCTAATGGGCATCAGAAAATAAACCACAGAAACACTTCGCTAAGCTTCACGAGTTTAAAAAAGAAAGAAACATTTCAAAGAAAGGGTGATGTCTGTCTTACACTCCTCCTCTCTGCCGTAGCCAGAGATCTCACACTCGGTCCAGTCAGGCAGTACCAGGCCTGGGTCAGGCAGACAGGCGGGCAACACCTCCGGGGAGTTCACAGCACACAGGCCACTATCACTCTTCAACTTCAGCAAGACTGAGAAGAGGGGGAGGGAGGAGGAGGGCAAAGAGAGAATTAGTGATATTTCTTTACTTTGGTTACAACAGCTCTTTACATATGCTACATAATCAAGCCATAAGCCTCTTGCGAGTCAGTGCCTAACATTGTGCTGTCCAATATAGCTCAGTTGGTACAGGTTCAATTCCCACGGGGTAGCAGTATAAAAATTTATGCAATCACTACTGTAAGTCGCTCTGGATAAGAGCATCTGCTAAATTACTAAAATGTCATGTAAAAAAATGGGTCACCAATGTCGTTGTCAAAGTTTTCCTCGTTGTATTTCTCGTGGGTCCAGTACTTCTCCACCTCAAAGATCTGGTCACTGCTGGAGGAGTTCTTACGAAACGTCTGACCCAGAACCACTTGCAGACGCTCTGGTTTAAACCTAACGGAGAAAGCAAATCAGTGAGTCACACTTGGGTGTCTGTGTGTGTGTGTGTGTGTGCGCACGTGTGTATTAAACCTACCTCTCGTCGAAGCAGTGTGCAGCAGAGAGGACCCAACAGGAGTCTATGAGGACCCCTCCACACAGGAACAAGTGTGCTTTGTATGTGGACCGGAACACGTTGATGGCTGCCTGCCATGGCTGCTCTGTGATGTCACTCTGCCGGGCCCCCCCCAGGATACGGAAGGAGGGTCGACTGAGATTGTTGTCAGCACGCTGTCCACAGGTACCTATGGGGGGGCAGTCAATATATCATTTTCAGATGTATAAACCTCAAGGTTTAAAGAGGAAGAAGGGGGGGTGTGAAGGAGGAAGAGGAGGAATAAAAGGAGATGGGGAGGTGTAAAGGAGGAAGAGGAATAAAAGGAGATGGGGAGGTGTAAAGGAGGAAGAGGAATAAAAGGAGAGGGGGAGGTGTGGTGTAGAGGAGGAATAAAAGGAGAGGGGGAGGTGTGGTGTAGAGGAGGAATAAAAGGAGAGGGGGAGGTGTGGTGTAGAGGAGGAATAAAAGGAGAGGGGGAGGTGTGGTGTAGAGGAGGAATAAAAGGAGAGGGGGAGGTGTGGTGTAGAGGAGGAATAAAAGGAGAGGGGGAGGTGTGGTGTAGAGGAGGAATAAAAGGAGAGGGGGAGGTGTGGTGTAGGAGGAATAAAAGGAGAGGGGGAGGTGTGGTATAGAGGAGGAATAAAAGGAGAGGGGGAGGTGTGGTATAGAGGAGGAATAAAAGGAGAGGGGGAGGTGTGGAGTAGAGGAGGAATAAAAGGAGAGGGGGAGGTGTGGTGTAGAGGAGGAATAAAAGGAGAGGGGGAGGTGTGGTGTAGAGGAGGAATAAAAGGAGAGGGGGAGGTGTGGTGTAGAGGAGGAATAAAAGGAGAGGTGTGGTGGGGGAGGTGTGGTGTAGAGGAGGAATAAAAGGAGAGGGGGAGGTGTGGTGTAGAGGAGGAATAAAAGGAGAGGGGGAGGTGTGGTGTAGGAGGAATAAAAGGAGAGGGGGAGGTGTGGTATAGAGGAGGAATAAAAGGAGAGGGGGAGGTGTGGAGTAGAGGAGGAATAAAAGGAGAGGGGGAGGTGTGGTGTAGGAGGAATAAAAGGAGAGGGGGAGGTGTGGTATAGAGGAGGAATAAAAGGAGAGGGGGAGGTGTGGAGTAGAGGAGGAATAAAAGGAGAGGGGGAGGTGTGGAGGAAGAAGAGGAATAAAAGGAGAGGGGGAGGTGTGGAGGAAGAAGAGGAATAAAAGGAGAGGGGGAGGTGTGGAGGAAGAAGAGGAATAAAAGGAGAGGGGGAGGTGTGGTGTAGAGGAGGAATAAAAGGAGAGGGGGAGGTGTGGTGTAGAGGAGGAATAAAAGGAGAGGGGGAGGTGTGGAGGAAGAAGAGGAAAAAAAGGAGAGGGGGAGGTGTGGTGTAGAGGAGGAATAAAAGGAGAGGGGGAGGTGTGGTGTAGAGGAGGAATAAAAGGAGAGTGGGAGGTGTGGTGTAGAGGAGGAATAAAAGGAGAGGGGGAGGTGTGGTATAGAGGAGGAATAAAAGGAGAGGGGGAGGTGTGGTGTAGAGGAGGAATAAAAGGAGAGGGGGAGGTGTGGTATAGAGGAGGAATAAAAGGAGAGGGGGAGGTGTGGTATAGAGGAGGAATAAAAGGAGAGGGGGAGGTGTGGAGGAAGAAGAGGAATAAAAGGAGAGGGGGAGGTGTGGTATAGAGGAGGAATAAAAGGAGAGGGGGAGGTGTGGAGGAAGAAGAGGAAAAAAAGGAGAGGGGGAGGTGTGGAGGAAGAAGAGGAATAAAAGGAGAGGGGGAGGTGTGGAGGAAGAAGAGGAATAAAAGGAGAGGGGGAGGTGTGGAGGAAGAGGAGGAATAAAAGGAGAGGGGGAGGTGTGGAGGAAGAAGAGGAATAAAAGGAGAGGGGGAGGTGTGGTGTAGAGGAGGAATAAAAGGAGAGGGGGAGGTGTGGTGTAGAGGAGGAATAAAAGGAGAGGGGGAGGTGTGGTGTAGAGGAGGAATAAAAGGAGAGGGGGAGGTGTGGTGTAGAGGAGGAATAAAAGGAGAGGGGGAGGTGTGGTGTAGAGGAGGAATAAAAGGAGAGGGGGAGGTGTGGTGTAGAGGAGGAATAAAAGGAGAGGGGGAGGTGTGGTGTAGAGGAGGAATAAAAGGAGAGGGGGAGGTGTGGTGTAGAGGAGGAATAAAAGGAGAGGGGGAGGTGTGGTGTAGGAGGAATAAAAGGAGAGGGGGAGGTGTGGTATAGAGGAGGAATAAAAGGAGAGGGGGAGGTGTGGTATAGAGGAGGAATAAAAGGAGAGGGGGAGGTGTGGAGTAGAGGAGGAATAAAAGGAGAGGGGGACGGGTGGAGTAGAGGAGGAATAAAAGGAGAGGGGGAGGTGTGGAGGAAGAAGTGGAATAAAAGGAGAGGGGGAGGTGTGGAGGAAGAAGAGGAATAAAAGGAGAGGGGGAGGTGTGGAGGAAGAAGAGGAATAAAAGGAGAGGGGGAGGTGTGGTGTAGAGGAGGAATAAAAGGAGAGGGGGAGGTGTGGTGTAGAGGAGGAATAAAAGGAGAGGGGGAGGTGTGGAGGAAGAAGAGGAATAAAAGGAGAGGGGGAGGTGTGGTGTAGAGGAGGAATAAAAGGAGAGGGGGAGGTGTGGTGTAGAGGAGGAATAAAAGGAGAGTGGGAGGTGTGGTGTAGAGGAGGAATAAAAGGAGAGGGGGAGGTGTGGTATAGAGGAGGAATAAAAGGAGAGGGGGAGGTGTGGTGTAGAGGAGGAATAAAAGGAGAGGGGGAGGTGTGGTGTAGAGGAGGAATAAAAGGAGAGGGGGAGGTGTGGTATAGAGGAGGAATAAAAGGAGAGGGGGAGGTGTGGTATAGAGGAGGAATAAAAGGAGAGGGGGAGGTGTGGTATAGAGGAGGAATAAAAGGAGAGGGGGAGGTGTGGAGGGAGGAATAAAAGGAGAGGGGGAGGTGTGGAATAAAAGGAGAGGGGGAGGTGTGGTATAGAGGAGGAATAAAAGGAGAGGGGGAGGTGTGGAGGAAGAAGAGGAATAAAAGGAGAGGGGGAGGTGTGGAGGAAGAAGAGCAATAAAAGGAGAGGGGGAGGTGTGGTGTAGAGGAGGAATAAAAGGAGAGGGGGAGGTGTGGAGTAGAAGAGGAATAAAAGGAGAGGGGGAGGTGTGGTGTAGAGGAGGAATAAAAGGAGAGGGGGAGGTGTGGTGTAGAGGAGGAATAAAAGGAGAGGGGGAGGTGTGGTGTAGAGGAGGAATAAAAGGAGAGGGGGAGGTGTGGTATAGAGGAGGAATAAAAGGAGAGGGGGAGGTGTGGTGTAGAGGAGGAATAAAAGGAGAGGGGGAGGTGTGGTGTAGAGGAGGAATAAAAGGAGAGGGGGAGGTGTGGTGTAGAGGAGGAATAAAAGGAGAGGGGGAGGTGTGGTATAGAGGAGGAATAAAAGGAGAGGGGGAGGTGTGGAGGAAGAAAAGGAGAGGGGGAGGTGTGGAGGAAGAAGAGGAATAAAAGGAGAGGGGGAGGTGTGGTATAGAGGAGGAATAAAAGGAGAGGGGGAGGTGTGGAGGAAGAAGAGGAATAAAAGGAGAGGGGGAGGTGTGGTGTAGAGGAGGAATAAAAGGAGAGGGGGAGGTGTGGAGGAAGAAGAGGAATAAAAGGAGAGGGGGAGGTGTGGTGTAGAGGAGGAATAAAAGGAGAGGGGGAGGTGTGGTGTAGAGGAGGAATAAAAGGAGAGGGGGAGGTGTGGAGTAGAGGAGGAATAAAAGGAGAGGGGGAGGTGTGGTGTAGAGGAATAAAAGGAGAGGGGGAGGTGTGGAGTAGAAGAGGAATAAAAGGAGAGGGGGAGGTGTGGAGTAGAGGAGGAATAAAAGGAGAGGGGGAGGTGTGGTGTAGAGGAGGAATAAAAGGAGAGGGGGAGGTGTGGTGTAGAAGAGGAATAAAAGGAGAGGGGGAGGTGTGGTGTAGAAGAGGAATAAAAGGAGAGGGGGAGGTGTGGTGTAGAAGAGGAATAAAAGGAGAGGGGGAGGTGTGGTGTAGAAGAGGAATAAAAGGAGAGGGGGAGGTGTGGTGTAGAAGAGGAATAAAAGGAGAGGGGGAGGTGTGGTGTAGAAGAGGAATAAAAGGAGAGGGGGAGGTGTGGTGTAGAAGAGGAATAAAAGGAGAGGGGGAGGTGTGGTGTAGAGGAGGAATAAAAGGAGAGGGGGAGGTGTGGTGTAGAGGAGGAATAAAAGGAGAGGGGGAGGTGTGGTGTAGAGGAGGAATAAAAGGAGAGGGGGAGGTGTGGTGTAGAGGAGGAATAAAAGGAGAGGGGGAGGTGTGGAGGAAGAAGAGGAATAAAAGGAGAGGGGGAGGTGTGGTGTAGAGGAGGAATAAAAGGAGAGGGGGAGGTGTGGTGTAGAGGAGGAATAAAAGGAGAGGGGGAGGTGTGGAGTAGAGGAGGAATAAAAGGAGAGGGGGAGGTGTGGTGTAGAGGAGGAATAAAAGGAGAGGGGGAGGTGTGGAGTAGAGGAGGAATAAAAGGAGAGGGGGAGGTGTGGAGTAGAGGAGGAATAAAAGGAGGGGGAGGTGTGGAGTAGAGGAGGAATAAAAGGAGAGGGGGAGGTGTGGAGTAGAGGAGGAATAAAAGGAGAGGGGGAGGTGTGGTGTAGAGGAGGAATAAAAGGAGAGGGGGAGGTGTGGTGTAGAGGAGGAATAAAAGGAGAGGGGGAGGTGTGGAGGAAGAAGAGGAATAAAAGGAGAGGGGGAGGTGTGGTGTAGAGGAGGAATAAAAGGAGAGGGGGAGGTGTGGAGGAAGAAGAGGAATAAAAGGAGAGGGGGAGGTGTGGTGTAGAGGAGGAATAAAAGGAGAGGGGGAGGTGTGGTGTAGAGGAGGAATAAAAGGAGAGGGGGAGGTGTGGTGTAGAAGAGGAATAAAAGGAGAGGGGGAGGTGTGGAGTAGAGGAGGAATAAAAGGAGAGGGGGAGGTGTGGAGTAGAGGAGGAATAAAAGGAGAGGGGGAGGTGTGGAGTAGAGGAAGAATAAAAGGAGAGGGGGAGGTGTGGAGTAGAGGAGGAATAAAAGGAGAGGGGGAGGTGTGGTGTAGAGGAGGAATAAAAGGAGAGGGGGAGGTGTGGAGGAAGAAGAGGAATAAAAGGAGAGGGGGAGGTGTGGTGTAGAGGAGGAATAAAAGGAGAGGGGGAGGTGTGGTGTAGAGGAGGAATAAAAGGAGAGGGGGAGGTGTGGTGTAGAGGAAGAATAAAAGGAGAGGGGGAGGTGTGGTGTAGAGGAGGAATAAAAGGAGAGGGGGAGGTGTGGTATAGAGGAGGAATAAAAGGAGAGAGGGAGGTGTGGAGGAAGAAGAGGAATAAAAGGAGAGGGGGAGGTGTGGTGTAGAGGAGGAATAAAAGGAGAGGGGGAGGTGTGGTATAGAGGAGGAATAAAAGGAGAGGGGGAGGTGTGGTATAGAGGAGGAATAAAAGGAGAGGGGGAGGTGTGGTATAGAGGAGGAATAAAAGCAGAGGGGGAGGTGTGGTATAGAGGAGGAATAAAAGGAGAGGGGGAGGTGTGGAGTAGAGGAGGAATAAAAGGAGAGGGGGAGGTGTGGAGTAGAGGAGGAATAAAAGGAGAGGGGGAGGTGTGGAGGAAGAAGACAAGTGTACAGGTAAATGTAATGTGTTGTTTTGTGACTGTCCTCTTACCTCTGTTGTTGTTGGTGGTGGGAGCCCTGGGGCCTAGAGTAGTGATGGTAGTAGGTCTCCTCCCTAAAGAACAAACATATACTGTTCAGTACGACATTAGATATCAAATACTCATACAGCGTGACTACAGTTGCAAATGTACTCAATTACACTCCTAGGCATTTCACTCATTGCAATCCCGACAGTCATTTGACTCCTTGTCTTCTTAGTCATTACATGCATTACAGTAAGCTACTGTAGGTGATGACAAATCTTGGCAGAATATACAGTGTTAATTTGACCGGCACATGAGGACATATACATTCATACTGTTGCCGATATTATTGGACAGTAGTCATGGTAACAGGGTAACAGAGATACTCACTGCATTTGGTGATGTTACAGAGCTCCCAGGTCAGCTTCATGTTTCTGTAGACGTGACACCAGGGGCCGAGATCACCGTCTGGGTTCCTGAAAGAAAGAGAGAATGTATAAGTGTGTGGTTGTGTGTGCGTGCGAGTGTATGTGTCCAGCATGCATGTGTGAGAGAGTTTCTCTGTGTGTTTATAATCCTACCTGCAGAAGTTGTGACTTCCCAGCCCCAGCTCTCTGGCCTCCGTACTCCATGCGTTGTAGAACTTGTGGGTGATGAGGGGTGAGTCCCAGGCGAGACAGCTGTAGCCCTTCTTAGTGATGGCTGTCTTCCCCCTGTACGTCTGCCCCGAGCCCTGCACACACTCCGCTGGGCTCTGGTCTGGAAAAACACAGGGTGAGGCACATATTTCATTTACGCTGTGGACTACAGTCAGTCAAGTAGCCTTCTTGTCATAGTTTGGCAAGGCGACAATGTAACTGTATCATGCAGGATATGAACCCCACAGGAGAAACCAACGTTTTAGACCATTACACCAAGAGGAAATTGCAGAGGGCAGACACTGGTTTTGAAGTTTGCAGGCAGTGCTACCTCATCACGTGACCATGACCAACTCATGTCCGTTACATTCACTCCCCTTTGACCTCCTCCCCCATGAGACACCACTGCACGTTTGGCGCCATTGTTAACAAGCAGGACATGAACCCAGGTCTCCCATGGGAACAACCAACCTCTTAGATCAAGAGGAAATTCCCTCTTGGGCCAAGTGCAGACACTGGTTTTGAAGTTCACAGGGCGGACTACCTCATTAGGTGACCATGACGAACTCGTGTCCGCTACATAACCAAATAGCGGTACAGTATTACGTTGTCATGTCATTACCTGCAGGGCAGCTGGAGAGAGTACAGAACTCCCAGGCTATCTGGGTTCCCTTGTAGACATGACACCATGGCTTAGTATCATCGCTTGGATTCCTAAGAGAGAGAACAGGGGAGGGGAATATTTATCTTGAGTGCTCGATTGATGTATGTGCGTGTGTGTGTATTTGTGCGTGTATGTGTTTGTACCTGCAGTAGTTGTGATTGCCCAGCCCCAGGCTGTTCGCCTCTGGTCTCTTAGCTGTGAACGTCCTCCCTCTGAGGGCTGTGGAGTTCCAGTTGATACATTCTGAGCCGGTTCGACTGATACTCCACGTACCACGGTACCCTTTACCCTGGCCCACCACACACTTCTCAGTGGTGTCTGTAGAGAGGGAGAGAAATTAGTCTATCCAATCCAGCCATCCAAACACAATCTCTGTCCCAAATGGCACCCTATTCCCTTCATAGCGCACTACTTTTGACCAGAGCATATAGGGCTCTGGTGAAAAGTAGAGCACTATGTAGGAAATAGGGTCCCATTTGGGACACAGACGCGGTATCTATGGGAAAATACATTATCATAACAACCATGTTGATCTGATAAAGTCTGTCTGTCTAGCTGTCGGCCTTCCTCTATGGCTTCCTCCTATCGTCATGCATCCTGGTTACATGACTAAGGACTCACTCACACCTATTCCGTGTTTCGGCTCCCTGATCTTATGGTATCCATGCAATGACACACGCATGAGTAAACTCATGTAGAGAGGATGTACCGCTCTTTTTAGGCTCACTCAGAGTCACATGGGGACAGAGTTTGGCCATTGTGGTTTCATCAAATGACCAACGATGAATTATGACGCTGATAGATGACGTCATATAATATGACTCTGGGCTCACTCGTTTGGCAGTGAACCCACTCATTAGGCCATCAACATGTGTTACGAATTTACATGTAAATACCCCACCCACTCAACAACGGCCTCCCAACGGGATTAAAACAAACCGATTGATGCCAGCTAACCACTGAGTTCCATGGCGTTCCAGATTTTGGCTTCTGGGGTGTAAACTATTTTTATTTTATGGCTGGCCCACAGACCACAACTCCATAATCTTTTTTAGTCATTGTCACAGGATTACGTTCTACCATTCTCTATGTGTCTACTGCCCTAATGATAGTAGTAACCAACATTACTACTAGATGCTAATAGATAGACATCAATAGCTATCCCTTGTCCTTGTTTTTCAGTAGTATATGAGGCGAGAGAAGTATTTATTGACAGTGTAGCGTGGTTTCTGTGCTCTACTTACTGATCTCACACTGAGCCCCAGTGAAGCCTGGTGGACACTGACACAGGTAGTCAGAGGAGTAGACCATCTCCTTACAGGTTCCCCCGTTGTAGCACCTTGACTGATAGCAGGCTACAGGGATGGAGAGAGGGATGGTTTGACGTGTTTATTATTTCTCTAACAACAATATTTACTAGACCAGACGAAGAGCCCACCTGTTATGCCTTCTTTTACGTCACATACAAAATTTCATAATTTCCCTTTTTTTCAGAACAGCTTCAACCCCAATTTTCACGTCTCTGTTGACAGCGTATAACCTCACAAGCTGAGAACGAGGTAGTGATTTGTCTGTCATCAGATGGGTGGTCATGCATCATAGCATTGTTCAGTGGGGTTGAAGGAACATGTGTGTGCATTTAAATATAGTGAAAGTCACAATGGGTGGGTGTTCTAATGACTATACATCCTAGACTACACCCTTTCTCTCCATGACACCAACCACTCTCCATAGTGGAGGAAAGTAAGGGACCAGAAGGGAGAGATACTGTAAATACAGAGTGGACAGAGGGAAGGCAGACAGAGGGAAGGGGTTCTGGAAAAGGAAACAAGTTACAGAAAAACAAGCTGAACAGTGTTGTCACTCTGCCCGCCTAAAGGGGGTTGTGAGTGTGTGTGTGTGTGTGTGTGTGTCTGTATTTATATACAGTATATGTGTTTGTCTGTGTGTTTCCACTCACTGGTGACTGGCACAGAGTGACAGCGCTGTCGTCCTCGTGATGCACAGGTGCAGCGCTCCACAAGCTGGCCCCTCCATCTCAACCACGTGTCCCCAAAACCACGCACCACAGCCGACTGGCCATCCACACACCGCTCTATGCATACAAACACACACGAACACAGAAACACACACAGGGGTAGAAACAAAGACATAGAGAGACAGACACATGAGTCACTTACAAGATGAGACAGATACATAATGAATACACATGAAAAGAGAAGGTGTAGGTGACATACAAACAAATTATTTGTTGTAGCTAACACATGATTAGTGTGAAGCACAGGTGGCCAGCGGCACCTTAATGGCTGGGCACCAGTGGCTGGAACAGAATAAATGGAAAGGTATCCAACACATGCTTACACGTGTTTGATACCATTCCATTATTATGAGCCGTCCTCCATTCAGTAGCCTACTGTGGTGTGAAGGGAGGGACAGAAGAGGGGTGTAAGAGGGTGAGTGGGCAGTCCATGCTCACCTTTATAGTTTCTTGTCCCTCTTTTGGTGTGACGAAGCTCAACCTGCCATGGGAGAGGTAAGAGAAGTGAGCTCAAATCTCCACAGTACCAATAAACACAGTGGGGCAAAAAAGTATTTAGTCAGCCACCAATTGTGCAAGTTCTCCCACTTAAAAAGATGAGGCCTGTAATTTAACTATGACAGACAAAATGAGAAAAAAATCCAGACAATCACATTGTAGGATTTTTTATGAATTTATTTGCAAATTATGGTGGAAAATAAGTATTTGGTCAATAACAAAAGTATCTCAATACTTTGTTGGCAATGACAGAGGTCAAACAGTTTCTGTAAGTCTTCACAAGGTTCACACACTGTTGCTGGTATTTTGGCCCATTCCTCCATGCAGATCTCCTCTAGAGCAGTGATGTTATGGGGCTGTTGCTGGGCAACACGGACTTTCAACTCCCTCCAAAGATTTTCTATGGAGTTGAGATCTGGAGACTGGCTAGGCCACTCCAGGACCTTGAAATGCTTCTTACGAAGCCACTCCGTTGCCCGGGTGGTGTGTTTGGGATCATTGTCATGCTGAAAGACCCAGCCACATTTCATCTTCAATGCCCTTGCTGATGGAAGGAGGTTCACTCAAAATCTCACGATACATGGCCCCATTCATTCTTTCCTTTACACGGATCAGTTGTCCTGGTCCCTTTGCAGAAAAACAGCCCCAAAGCATGATGTTTCCACCCCCATGCTTCACAGTAGGTATAGTGTTCTTTGGATGCAACTCAGCATTCTTTGTCCTCCAAACAACGAGTTGAGTTTACCAAAAAGTTATATTTTGGTTTCATCTGACCATGACACTCCCAATCTTCTTCTGGATCATCCAAATGCTCTTTAGCAAACTTCAGACGGGCCTGGACACGTACTGGCTTAAGCAGGGGGACACGTCTGGCACTGCAGGATTTAAGTCCCTGGCGGCGTAGTGTGTTACTGATGGTAGGCTTTGTTACTTTGGTCCCAGCTCTCTGCAGGTCATTCACTAGGTCCCCCCGTGTGATTCTGGGATTTTTGCTCACTGTTCTTGTGATCATTTTGACCCCACGGGGTGAGATCTTGCGTGGAGCCCCAGATCGAGGGAGATTCAGTGGTCTTGTATGGTCTTCCATTTCCTAATAATTGCTCCCACAGTTGATTTCTTCAAACCAAGCTGCTTACCTATTGCAGATTCAGTCTTCCCAGCCTGGTGCAGGTCTACAATTTTGTTTCTGGTGTCCTTTGACAGCTCTTCGGTCTTGGCCATAGTGGAGTTAGGAGTGTGACTGTTTGAGGTTATGGACCAGTGTCTTTTATACTGATAACAAGTTCAAACAGGTGCCATTACAGGTAACGAGTGGAGGACAGAGGAGCCTCTTAAAGAAGAAGTTACAGGTCTGTGAGAGCCAGAAATCTTGTTTGTTTGTAGGTGACCAAATACTTATTTTCCACCATAATTTGCAAATAAATTCATTAAAAAATCCTACAATGTGATTTTCTGTATTTTTTTTCTCATTTTGTCTGTCATAGTTGAAGTGTACCTATGATGAAAATTACAGGCCTCTCATCTTTAAGTGGGAGAATTTGCACAATTGGTGCCCACTGTATTGTCTGAATGGCAACAGTAGTGATGAAGTTAACTCTAGACTCTGATCTAAGGTCAGTTTAGCATTTTTCACCTTGTGCATTTTACGAGGTGAAGTTGGCCCTATAGGTGAAGCTGATCCTAGATCTGCACCTAAGGGCAACTTCTACCTGGAGCTGTGGTTAGTGCAGTGGATGTGGTACCTACTTTGTCCGCTAGGGAGTAGCAGAGAGCGGACAGGAGGAGCAGCATCCCCAATACTCTGGCCATGGCTGTGTCTGGATCTTTTCTGATGGAAAATAAATACAAATGATTGAAGACTCTACTAAGCCATGTGAAGAAAGACTGTTTTGGTTGATTCAGGACAAGTCAAGTCATTGGGTACATACATCAAGCACTCAACATCCCTTGGACACAGTCACAACTTATGAAAAATAGAACAAAAAAAGCCAACGCCTAGTGAACAATAGGTTCAATGTCACGAGCATGCTACTCTGATGTGGGTAGAGGATGGATGGACTTTTCAATACTACCCCTTCCTCTAACCCTGACCCTTCCTTTGAGTAAGACAGAGGGAAATGGTGGGATAGGTGGAACGTTTTGGGGAATTGGCGGGCATTTCTGATTCCTTGAAGTTGTGATTTCCTGTGAAGCCCTTTAGGCCTACTGATATACAGGAAGGAAATTAAAGCAGTGCTCGTGTGTGCATGTGCGGTCCTCTGTAGCACAGTTGGTAGATCATGACGCTTGCACCGCCAGGATTGTGGGTTTGATTCCAGGGGCCACCCTTACGTAAAATGCATGCACATATGACTGACTGTAAGTCGCTTTGAATAGGTCACTGTGTGGGGGCTTGTATTTAAAAGAAAAAAAATCCTTTAACTGGGCAAGTCAGTTAACAACAAATTCTTATTTACAATTACTTTCCTCGTTATTACTATCCTCGTTGGTACTGGAAGTCCCCACAAGCATAGTAAAACAAGGAACATTTCCCCATGAGGACAAAGGCTATTTAAGCTTAGGGTTAGTCCTGAGGGACAGAGAACAGTGACAAACTAAGCACAGTTTGCCACCGAGGAGTAGTCTCACAAGCTCACGTGTGTGTGTGTGTGTGTACAAATGACTAAAGTAAACTGTGTGAACTCATAAAACGTTGCTAAAGCCCTCTCCCAACACACCAATACAATATGGAAGCAGTTTCTAAACAGGAGTACAGATGTATGGACGGGTAGAATGACTAATGACAAACAGATGAGGACAAGAGAGAAAACGGAAACTTTACAGAGTTTGACACCACTAAGCCGGCTTTCCAAAAAGTTTGTTGCACTACTATAGAGTTTGCTACGTTTTGTAACCAGAATACACACTTAGTTGAATCTGACACACAAACTTTTGTGTTTTTAAATGTGTGGTGATGGTGAAGGTGTGATGATCGTGCTATTTGGTAATACTGAAGGATGCTGGATAAGAGCATGTGCTAATGGAATTTTACATATACATTTTAGTAATTTCACAGAGCAACTTACAACTAGAGAAGGTAAGACAAATACATATCACAGTCATAAAATAAGCATGGGAATAAATGTAAATTAACCTAGTTCTCTGAAAACACACATCAGACTAGAGATGCACTGCAGAACCCTTTTAGGCCCTAAAGCCTCTCAACTGTGACTAACCATGACTCACACCTAAAGAGAGAGAGAGGGAGAAAGGGAAGACAGAGGGAATGACAAAAGAGAAAAACATAAAGTTAAAGATGGAAAGAGTGAAAAGGGATTGAGGAAGACTACAGCACTGTGGTCATTGCATGGGACCAAGACCAATACATAAACCTTACCTACCGACATACACCACATCTGGCTGATGGTTTTTCTAATCCCCTGTGGCTGATTGGGCTGGTGTTGTTATAAATGAGGTCAAACTGTGCACACACACGCACTGCTCAGAAACATGAAGCTAATCAACTCACCAGTTGCAAAGAGTAGATTTTCCTGGAACACAGACTCCCTGAGTCTTTCACTGGGATGACTCTGCAAGATGTGTGGGACTTACACACAGACAGAGCATAGTACATACCCCTTTCAAGCCAGTTGTTTGTCACTCCTGGTTTATTTGGGCTACCCTTAGCTGAGCCTCTTTGGCAGAGCATGAGTTGCGCTGGTCCCCTACTGTCCCTCCCCTGGCCTATCAGACCAGGCCATATGTTTCCTGCCAACATTGAGCCTGTGTGCCTGACGTCACTCACTTTCATGTTTTATCTGTCACACACACACACACACGCCTAGTGCCTGTCCTCCATCATTAACATGTGTCTATCACACACAAATACACATACAAACGTGTGGGTGCAGTCATCAGACACCACAGGATTATCAGATGCTGTCTGACAATCCCACAATGCAGTGTGTCTGTGTAGGACTGGTTTGTGGTCTGGCAATGATCCTACTAAACCAGCGCTTACAAGAGCCAACAGACACATGCACACGTTTAAACCCACACACTCAGACAGTTGCACACCCGTATGTTGGTAGGAATTTAAAAGATAACAAGAACATCTCTTAAGTCAGCATGTTGTTTGTTGATGAGTTTAAAACCTACTGCAGTGGTCTAAATCAGGGTCACACAGTGATTTTTGGTAGTCTTGAACAAATCTACTTTGAAACAAAAGTATACACCTCATACACATGGGTATGGGCTTTAAAAAGACACCTGTACCATGTCAGATAGATTTGAAATGTATTACATTTTGATGTGGAGAATCTGTTTAAGGGTAAAATTGACTCCAACCAAACACAACGTAATCTAAGACAGAGCAGAATGCAGTTGAATCATTGTCCAAAAATGAACAGATTGTGGTTAATAAAAAAGCAGACAAAGGTGGTGCCACAGTAGTGTGGAGTAAAGACGTGACAGAAGCCTATCGTCAATTAGACAATGAATTCTACCAATCTTACCTTCAACCCTACAGAGGACCTAAAAACTGACCTGAAAGGGATCCTCACAGAAGCTAAGGAGAAGGGCTACATTTCAGACAAGGAGTTTAAATACATTTGATGTTAGTCTGCTTATGGCTTCTTTTACCTTCTTCCAAAGGTCCACAAACATCTTGAAAACCCCCAGCAGACCAGTCATCAGTGGTAATGAAAGTCAGACAGAACCCATCTAAGTACATTGATTACTTTATTAACCCTGTTCTGACATCACTCCCAGCCTATCTTCAAGATACCACAGATGTGTTGAACAAAATGAAGGGATTGAACAATATAGATACAGCTTCCTTTTTAGTCACCATGGATGTGGAGTCTCTATACACCACCATTGAACATGAACAAGGTTTGGCAGCGATGCACCATTTCTTGAGTACCCGACCTGAAACTGAGATGCCTCCTACAGAATTCATTGTCTCACTGACTGAATAGACTCTTAATCATAACATCTTTATCTTTCAGGACTGTATTAAACAGGTCAAAGGGTGTGCCATGGGAGCTACAGCCCTTCCTGGGTAAAGGACTTCATTTTGGATCCTTCTGATAACCATTTCTTTGACCAGATTATATGGTGGGGACGCTATATTGATGATGTTTGCCTGTTCTGCTCCGGCTCAGAAGATTACCTTATTTCCTTCCACCAATACCTTAACAACATTAACCCTATCAAACTAACTATGGAGTACAGCAAGGATCAAATTTATTTTTTGGACCTCGACATTAGTAAAAATGACCAAGGTTGTTTGCACACATCAATCTTTAGGAAGCCTACAGATGGGAATAGCATTCTGAGGGCAGACAGCTTTCACCCCAAAATGCTAAAAGAGAATATTCCATATGGCCAATTCAAAGAGTCCGCAGAATTTGCGATCAGAAAACAGACTAGTGTCAAATCTGCTGAATTGGAGAATCGCTTCTTGAATCGGGGCTATAGCGTTCAGGTCCTGAAAGATGCAGGTATAAGGGCTGGATTACTTGACAGAGAGAACTTGTTGTGAAGGGGAGTGCCTCGTGATACATCAGAGAGAGTGTATTTTGTTACAAGATACAGGACTGAAGCAGAGATCATTAAAAGGATCATTAAATAATTGGGGAATCATCCAAAGTGATACGCTACTACGCCAAGTCTTTCCTGAGCCACCAGTCATAAGCTTTAAGAGATGTCCTACCCTAAAATGACAAATTAGTCCAGTTATCTTCCGGGTGACTCTCAAACTGGGCTCGACCACAAACCCAAGGGCTCTTTTAAATGTAACCATTGCAGTAATATTGCACAGAAGAAGTATTTTGTCGACACAGCTTCCAAAATGGAGTATTACATCAAGCATTTCATTAACTGTAAAACCACTCATGTTATCTATAGATTGGAATGTCCACATCAAGCATTTCATTAACTGTAAAACCACTCATGTCATCTATAGATTGGAATGTCCACAGTGCAAGGTGTTCTACATTGGAAGGACAAAGAGACGCCTTCAAGACCGCTTAGCGGAACACAAGTACGCCATACGGGTAGGCAATGAAGACTACCCCATGGCAAGGCACTACAAGTCCCTACACCGTGGCAACCCTGCCTCCCTACAAGCTATGGGTGTTGATCATGTTCTGGCCTCAATTAGAAAAGGGGACCGTCTTAAACAGTTAAACCAAAGGGAAAGTTTTTGGATTTACAAACTACAGGCCACTAAATACCCTGGTTTAAATGAAGATATGGATTTACAAACTACAGGCCACTAAATACCCTGGTTTAAATGAAGATATGGATGTACAAACTACAGGCCACTAAATACCCTGGTTTAAATGAAGATATGGATGTACAAACTGCAGGCCACTAAATACCCTGGTTTAAATGAAGATATGGATTTACAAACTACAGGCCACTAAATACCCTGGTTTAAATGAAGATATGGATGTACAAACTGCAGGCCACTAAATACCCTGGTTTAAATTAAGATATGGATTTCTCACCCTTCCTGTAAGGTTGTGGTCCATTTGCTGTCATCTAGTGGACATTTTGCTCATTTGCCCTCAGCTATGGTTAGACTATTGTTCATGTTTGTTGTGTTCTAGTGGACTATATTGCTTTCTTATTCTTGACACTTCTCCCAGTCATATTTAAGGTTAGAACTACCTTTTAGTGTTCTGATACTTCTAGCTTGGAGTTGTATTTATGATAACTTAGCTACAGTATTGCACCTTTTAATGTGTATAGTATTGTTTACTAGGTGAGTCCAATCAATTGTGTAACCACTCCCTCTTCCAATTAGGGCTAATTGAAAAGCTGTTCAAAAGAGGACATTGTACTCCTTTTTTTTGTACTCCCTGATGAAGGCCATGCAGCCGAAACGCGTCGGTTTTTAAAAACTGTTTTAATTGAACATGCCATACTAATGAAGGCATTTTAATCAATTATATGAAGAGTGCCTTGCTCCTCCTTTCTTTTTGATGACCAATTTACCCCTTTCACCAAAGAGCACCTTTATCTACCAAAATGTACTATTGTGTACCTTAGTAGCACTTCCCTTCCTCCTCTTTCTACTAGTATTACATTGAGTTTGCATCCCAATATTACACTTTATATACACAATACATCTCAGAAGACTAAAATATAACAAAACTGTTTAACATAGAAACACAGGATTTCCGTCTTTAAAAACAAAATGTTATGAAATTTTGAAAAATATGAACATTCCACCAATGAGGCCAAAGATGTTGTTTTTGGTCATTGACTGCAGGAAAGGGCTACCTCATTTTCTAGCAGGGATTAGAAGGCAATGGTCTGTCCCAGTTAGTTAATGGTTTCTTTTGATTGTGTTGTATGACAATATATTCCCTACACACCCATGAGGGCTGTAGCTCTCTTACAACAGTAGGTCAAGTCTGAGTTATGGTAAGAAGAGGAGGCTGTTAAACTGTGATTGGAGCTTAACTAGTGATAGACTGAGGCAACACACAGGCCCCACACACAGGCCACATCCGTTCTACTGATGTAACTCATGTTCTATTAGAGTTCAGTCATAAAGCAGAACTGTAATTATAGTAACAGAGTTGTCTAAGTGCTGAGCACAGCTCCTTCTCCCCCTGTCAGTCTGTGTGAGGATGAGTCTAGCGAGCTGACCTGTACAGTAAGGATGTGTGATTTGCTGACCAGTGACCACAGTACTGGTACAGCAGGTAGAGACTAATCAGCAGCCATTTAACCTCTCGAGGGAAATAGGAAAGAAAGTGTTAAATGTTAGGGATCAGAGGACAGGGCTAGACAACTCAGCACAGCGTTTGCAGTACTCTAGTGGAATCTCTCCACACTGCCAAAGCTGACTGTGTACATGTTCTCATCCTCCTAAATCTATCTACTGCCTTCAACACCATGAACCATCAGATCCTCCTCTCCACCCTCTCAGGGCTGGGCGTTTCAGACTCTGCACACGCTTGGATTGCATCCTACCTGGCAGGTCACTCCTACCAGGTGACGTGGAGAGGATCTGTACCTGCACCACGTACTCTCACTACTGGTGTTCCCCAGGGCTCGGTTCTAGGCCCTCTTCTCTTTATACACCAAGTCACTCGGCTCTGTCATATCCTCACATGGTCTCTACTATCATTGCTATGCGGATGACACTCAATTATATACTTTTGTCCTTCCCCCCTACTGACACCCAGAGACATGCACCTCAACCTGCCTAGCAGATATCTCCATTTGGATGTCAGCCCACCACCTCAAGCTCAACAAGACTGAACTGCTCTTCCTCCCGGGGATGTCCTTTCCAAGACCTCGCCATCATGGTTGATAACTCCACGGTGTCCCCCTCCCAGAGTGCGAAGAACTTTGGCATGACCCTGTCGTTCTCTGCAAACATCAAAGCAGGGACTCTCTCCTGTAGGGTCATGCTCAACAACATCTGTAGAGTACAACCCTACCTCACACAGGAAGAAGCGCAGTTCCTAATCCAGGCACTTGTCATCTCCCGTCTGGAGTACTGCAACTCGCTGTTGGCTGGACTCCCCACTTGTGCCATCAAACCCCTACAACTTATCCAGAACGCTGCAGCCCACCTGGTGTTCAACCTTCCCATGCAAATCGTATCTTAAATAATCCTACATTACCCCCTGCTCACCCCAACCCCTCCCTGTGAACTAACACTCATTTTTTAAATTTATTTTTTACACCTGACTAGCTCTGACTTTGCTGATAACTACTTTGAGGAATGATTGACTTACTATGACTGTGATGTGTGGTTGTCCCACCTAGCCATCTTAAAATGAATGCAGTTAGTAAGTCGCTCTGGATAAGAGCGTCTGCTAAATGACTCCAATGTAAAATGTCTAGTCAAAAATCTGAACAGTGATCAAACTGAATAGAAGGATTTTTTGAAATACTGACCTACAGCTGCTAGAACGAGGACAAAGAAACAGGAAACATCTTTAAAGTGTACCAAGCCTTGGTACTGATGTTGCTGTTGGTAAAATATGATGCGGCAATGTAAGTTCCTTCACTTTTCATACCAATAAAGCTTCATGAATTTAATTGAAATTAAGTAAATAGTTGTAGACAGAGGAAGTTGTGTGTATGGATGGGCGTATGTGACTGTACATGCACACATGCCAAAGTTATGTTTATTCTTCACTGAGAGAAAGCAGGCAGCCATAGGCGTAATCTGATTAGCATCACATTGAACCAGTTTGATAAACAATGACACAGAACTCTGGTTTGGTTCTAGCTAATTATCTTCCTTTCCTTCTTTAGGTTTGGTTCCAATACTCTAAAATAGCCTTATTTTCCATGTCTCCACATTACTTTTTGGGGAAGATTCACTGGCTATGTTATTCCCAACACTTGAACCCTCAGTCATAAGGTCTATACTATGTTAGTGGCTGTCATAAAGATATAACATGTCATGAGAGCTGATGTCTGCTTATGACAACTGATCTAACACTGTCATGACACTGTTACTTAGGGATAGTAAGCTACTTGGCTGGAGCTATGCCTGCTATACCGGGCTCTTGACCTGTGAATCAGGTCAGCAAAAGCACTGAGAGGCCCCCTGGCCTAAAACACCAGCCCAGCCACCACAAAGAATGCACTAAATGCACTGATCCATAATTAATGGTCCGGGATCAACGTGTTACTTGGCAACATTGCTGAGTTTGGACTACAATGCTGCCCATTAATGATCAGCCAGTTCCTGGAAGTGACCCTGTCCTGTAGGTGGTGCATGTGAGCCACTTCAGGTTTGTCTTGTTCAGTCACCTTGTATCGGAGGACAATAGGGGTGCGCTCTAGTATTGACAAAAGCTATCCAGAGGAATTCCCAAGTTAAACTAGCTGC
This sequence comes from Oncorhynchus clarkii lewisi, assembly GCF_045791955.1. Classification (NCBI taxonomy): domain Eukaryota; kingdom Metazoa; phylum Chordata; class Actinopteri; order Salmoniformes; family Salmonidae; genus Oncorhynchus; species Oncorhynchus clarkii. Next base: position 23,718,135 of record NC_092176.1, read on the forward strand.
TTTAAACCTACAATTCCATACAGGGCTAGTCAGTCAAAGGGTGGATCTAACACACACAGCTGACTCCAGGGAACCACATTCCTAGAAACATTCTGTGTAATCTCTGTTATGTTATCTGAAGGAACACTGATTCACAACTGCTTTCACTTGTTATTGTAGTTTTTGAATGTGAACTATTGCAACAAGAAATTTTAGAATGACCTCATTCCAGAGCTGTGGATTACTGAGTGAAGTGACAGATGAAGAAGTGATACAGTATGTGCTATGGGAGTATCAGGTGAAGGGAGGGGTAATGAGATGAATGCAAAGAGAGGTGGGAGAGAGATGACGGTATGAAACAGAATGTGAGGGGAGTATCAGGTGGAGAGGGGGATAAAGAGAGAAGAATGGAGACAGGTGGAGGGATGGAGAGGGGGATTACAGTAGTGAAAGAATGCAAGAGCATCAGGTGGAGAGAGGGATGAAGAGAAGAATGGAGACAGGTGGAGGGATGGAGAGGGGGATTACAGTAGTGAAAGAATGCAAGAGCATCAGGTGGAGAGGGGGATGAAGAGAGAAATGGAGTGATGTGGTGCGATGGAGAAAGAGTGAGATGAGTGTGGGTGTGAAAGGGGAGAGAGGAATGTGGAAGAGATAGATGTGGCAGGGTATGGTCAGAAGTATTTGACTTAATTACTGAGTAAGAACTAGGTGACTATTGCACTATTGCTCTTGGCTGGCTCAGTCACTCTTTCACTTCCCCGCACTCTTAGAAAAAAGGGTTTCAAAAGGATTATTCGGCTCTCCCCATATGAGAACCCTTTTTGGTTCCAGTTAGAACCCTTTTGGGTTCCATGTAGAACCCTCTGGAAAGGGTTTTATATGAAACCCAAAAGGGTTATTTATACCTGGAACCAAAAAGGGTTCTCCTATGGGTACAGCCAAAGATCCATTTTTTCCCCCCTAAGAGTGCACATAGCCTACATGTGCCAAGGTGTGGAGACAACCAACATCAGGTGAGAAGAAAATGGCACAGACATAAAATGCACGAGATCTACATGCTCTGCAAGTAACAGAATAACTAGCCTACACAATAGCAGCCAAGAGTGTAAATATTTGCTTTCTGCCCTTATTCCGTTGAGTTTGCAGACTACATATTTGAAACGGTCCTATAATTGAGTCCCCAATATAGGATAAATGCCATTATGTGATGTTTCGACCATCTTTCTCTCGACCTCTGAATGCTTGGCTATAAAAAGCCAACTGACATGTACTCCTGAGGTACAAATCTGTTGCACCCTCTATAACCACTGTGATTATTATTTGATCCTGCTGGTCATCTATGAATGTCTGAACATTTTGAAGAAAGATCTGTCCTTAACGGACATGTACTCTTATCTCCACCCAGAAGAGGACTGCCCACCCCCCCGATCCTCGTTCCTCTGCGTTTCTACCTAAATTCCTGTTTTACTAGCTTGTTCTTTGGGCTTTTAAGCTGGTTATTGTTAAGCACTTTGTGACAACTGCTTATGTAAAAAGGGCTTTATAAAATAAATTTGATTGATTAATCAATTGAGTATTTGTATTTCATAAATAAATGGAGTTTGCTGACTACATATTTGAAACGTTCCTTTAATTGGAGTCTCCAATGTGGAATAAATGCTATTATTAAGTATGCGATGTATGTGTATTTTCAAAATGGTACATTTGTTAAACTTTCATTAAGTCTACGATATGGGATAAAAAATGCCGAGGTTTACTGACACCATTCAACCGATGAGGGTGCAGCCGTACTACCGCCTGGGAGGCTTGTGGTCCGCGTATGACGTGTGTAACCGAATCGAAAATAAAAAATAAAGTCAATAGCCTACAATTTCTCTTGGAACATTTGCGCGTAGGTCTACCACCGCAGTGTGCACCTTGCTGTGCTTCACATGTGAAGACATAATAGTTGATCAACATTTTAAACTAACCGTTCTGATCTGTTCCATCAGCCTTATTAATTGATACGTCGCATACCTCCACTAATCTACTTTGATACGCATCACGGGGATTAAGAAGTGAGCACACAATGCCCACGAAAAGTGGGTTTACGGCATATACCTGCGTATATACCCTCCAATACACTACCCCAAAGGACATACGTTATATCTAGAAGGGATTGAATTGGTCCATATTCCAGGTAAAGTAAATTAAGGGACACAGTGTAGAACAAACGACGTAAACCCATCTAGAGAAGATATAAGCACCTACAAGCATCCGGGACCACAACCTACTGTCTGTATGTGAGACTGCGCTCATAATAATATAGCCTAATCATATAATAGCCTAATCATATAATATTTGACATTCCATTTGAAATAATTTGTCCCGGCATGCTTCACAGAAAACAATTAGCAAATGTTGTAGCCTAATGCAATCAATGACTTAGCATAGCCAGTACATAACCATTAAAATCTGGAAAACATGAATATCCTTACCTTGTCCTTGTGTATGGTATGTTGCTAGTTCTGAATCTACCTCTAGAAACAATTATCGGAGGATATTGACAATGAAGTGTGATAACTGCTGTGCTTCTCGGTTTTTATCCTAGCCTCGGCTATTTCCGCTGAAGGGGGGGGCTGTTTGGATTACTACATGATTTGACCATTTTTACGTATTACATTGTTCTCCGGAAGTGTGACTCAAAGGCACCCAGGCCTTTACGTGACACACACACACAAACATGAAACTGAACCCGTCTTTGGCTCAACATTGAAGGGTTGATTAAGAAAAATCTATCATATTCTAATAAAGTGAATATTTGTCTTGTACAGACTTCAGTTGATCTTGGTTGCAAATCTGATGTTATTAGTGATTAAATTCTTCGCAACCTGAGTTTATACTCTGCAGCTGTTTGGAATTGGCCTCCCCAAGGCTCCTGACCAGGCCAGGGTAAAGACTGTGGGTGGGTTCAGTACCAATGGAAATCCAGTTAGTGGCGAATCCCCTGCCAGAGTCTGGGCCGTTCCAGACTGCGTTGGCCCATTCCAGGGCTCTACCTGTCAGACAGGAGACGAGGAGGCTCACATTCGAACGGTAGCCAGGTAGAGCTCGAGCAAAAATCCCTGGCACCCAGCCGCGGCTCCATCGTACTCCCTCGGGGGCGCGAGATGCAACGCGCTGGGACCGGACGCCGCCGGAGGAGGAGTGGGTTACGTCGTCTGTGGGGGAGCTGGGGTTGATGTCGGGAGACCACTCCTCTCCCATCGCTCCATCCTCTCCATCATTTGGTCCATCGACGAAACGATCCGATGGAGGATGGCCGTGTGATGGAGGACGCGCGCCTCCATTGATGTAAGAGGGGTGGTCGCTGCTCCTGCTGACTCCATGTCGGTGGTGCGGGCTTCTGTCACGGCTTCTAGGAGTAGTGGGTGGAGGAGTCAGGCGCAGAGAGCAGAGTTAGTTCAAACGTGGGTTTTTATTCCAGGAACAGAGTAACGGTCACGCCAAACACAAGGGCGAAATAACCAAGTCCAACAAACAGGACGAAACCGTCCGGAAAAAGAAATCCACACACATGAACAGGAAAAACTAGCCTGCACAAAAGCAGGTGGGCATACCGAGTTTAAATAGCCCAAAACAAAACCCAAACAAGAAACAGGTGAAACTAATCAGACAAAACTTAACTGAAATAGAAAAGGGGATCGGTGGCAGCTAGTAGGCCGGCGACGACGACCGCCTTCATTGCAACCTCCACATCAGAGGGCTGCGACAAGTCAAAGACATCAAAATGTGTCAGTGTATGATTTTATATAAATCAATACATTATTATTAGTCCTTGTGTGCTGTTGAGGATAATATGGCTGAAGTTGTTCAACTTTTATTACATTTTTGTAAAGGAAATTATTTAGCGAACACTGGACTAATTGTGGACTAACACTCTGGACTAACACTCTGTCGCCTCGTTGTCAATTCCATCTATGTTAGATTAGTATGGAGTCACCAGTGTTTAATGAGGACACCACACATTTACAGTACACACACACAGTGCACACACACATGTTTATCACTCATGGTCTGACAAGGCGGTTGTGTACTACTTGATGAATAAGGATAAAATTATGACACCAAGCCATGTCAAAATAATTTCCCCTAATTAATGCAATGCCATGACCACAATACCAATAAAATGTGATGCAGTAGTTTTGACCTCCTGTTAGAAGCACGTAGCACATGTAATACAACTTGGTGAAAGTATTAGGCCTAAAACCCAGGTTTTTGTAAATTTAAGACATGCACATTTGGAACACAGAAGGCTGATGAGGAGAGGACAGCTCGTAATAGTGGTGGAGACAGAGCAAATGGAATGGCATCAAACACATGGAAACCATGTGTTTGATGTATTTGATAGCATTCCACTCATACCATTCCAGACATTACCATGAGCCCGTCCTCCCCAGTTAAGGTGCCACCAACCTCCTGTGATTTGGAATTACATAAAGAGACAGCTATACACTTTTACCTCTACTAAAATGCATAGTTTTGTGTAGTTAATTTAGGCCAAAGGCACCTGTATTGTAATTGTGAGGCTGCTAGGCCTTTTTACAAAACACCATATTAAACAAACAGCACTAGCCTAGGAAACAACACCATATTTAGTAAACGTAAACAGGAAATAGTTTCTCAAAACAGGCTACTCAGTGAGGGGGTCTATGCACCTACAAATCACACATTACTAGTGTAAAAAATATATATCTACGCCATACGCATGGAACTTTTGCATATAAATAAAAGCATGTATACAGTATGGGAACCAAAGTGATACAAGTCAGCCGGATGTAGGGAGGATGTTTCATGTTGTTTGTTGATGTGGAAATGTGATAATGTTTTCATTACAAACAGGGGATTCTCTTGAAAACTGAGGTTTTGAGTGTCGAGAATCTGCTGAACAGTCATTGATTGCATCATTATCTTACAGTTGACAATTAAGGCAATGTCATTGCATAGCTTGAATACTCCGAACACCATGGTAGGGTATTTTCCAAGTAGACATTGTACAGTGATTTTTCATTATTATAATTATTATAAATTATTTTAGATATATTTTTAACCCTTATTTTACCAGGTAAATTGACTGAAAACACATTCTCTTTTACAGCAACGACCTGGGCAATAGTTACATGGGAGAGGAGGGGGGATGAATGAGCCAATTGTATTATGACACTAGTCAAATAGGCCTTAGATCACTATACGTATGAAAGAGTCATGTCGTTTTCCAGGAAGTATCTGTCGCGACTTCTGCCGAAGTCGAAGCCTCTCCTTGTTCGGGCGGTGCTCGGCACTCGACGTCACCGGTCTTCAAGCCATCATTGATCCATTTTCTATTGGTTTTGTCTTGTTTTACTACACACCTGGTTTCAATCCCATTCATTACCTGTTGTGTATTTAACCCTCTGTTTCCCCTCATATGTTTGTCAGTGTCATGTCCTGACCTGGCCTCCTGTAGGTCTCCCCAGCCTGGTGGGTCCTGTGGCAGCCCCACGCACCAGGCTGTCTCTCCGTCTCCTCCCTCCAGGGTCTCCCGCCTGTCCAGGGCGCCGCCAGAGTCTCCCGCCTGTCCAGGGCGCCGCCAGAGTCTCCCGCCTGTCCAGGGCGCCGCCAGAGTCTCCCGCCTGTCCAGGGCGCCGCCAGAGTCTCCCGCCTGTCCAGGGCGCCGCCAGAGTCTCCCGCCTGTCCAGGGCGCCGCCAGAGTCTCCCGCCTGTCCAGGGCGCCGCCAGAGTCTCCCGCCTGTCCAGGGCGCCGCCAGAGTCTCCCGCCTGTCCAGGGCGCCGCCAGAGTCTCCCGCCTGTCCAGGGCGCCGCCAGAGTCTCCCGCCTGTCCGGCGCCCGCTGCAAAGGTCCCCAGTCCGAGGGTCGCCGCTCCAAAGGCGCCACCTAAGTGGGCCAAGACTAAGGTGGGGTCCATGTCCTGCGCCAGAGCCGTCACCTCGGACAAATGCCCACCCAGACCCTCCCCTATGGGTTTAGGTTTTGCGGCCGGAGTCCGCACATTTGGGGGGGGGGGGGGGGGGTGCTGTCACGTCCTGACCTTAGTTCCTTTTTTATGTCTCTATTTTAGTTTGGTCAGGGCGTGAGTTGGGGTGGGCATTCTATGTTTTTGTTCTATGTTTTGTATTTCTGTGTTTGGCCTGGTATGGTTCCCAATCAGAGGCAGCTGTCTATCGTTGTCTCTGATTGAGAACCATACTTAGGTAGCCTGTTCCCACCTGGTGTTTGTGGGTAGTTGTTTTCTGTGTCTGTGTTCTTCACCATACAGAGCTGTTTCGATTTTCATTTTGTTGTTTCACTTGGTTATTTTGTATTTCGTGTTCAGTGATATTAAATTAACATGGACACTTACCACGCCGCGTTTTGGTCCGATTGTTCCTCAGATGAAGAAGATCGTTACAGTCAGAGATTGTTTATTGTTCAGATTTCGTGTTGTATTGGTGCGCGATGGGTCCTTGTACCCACTTTGTTTAATTATTTCATCATTTTGGAGTTATGTTTTGTTTACAGTCATTAAACAACTCCATTTCATTAAGTTTTATTATCCTGTGCCTGACTTCCCTGCCACCTATACACACGACTCTGACCGTAGCCTTGTTGTTTTCTGACTTTTGTAGACTTTTTGAATGGTATTCAATGAGCAAAAACGTCATAAGGCATCAGGCAGAAGAGAATTCAGCCACAAACACTAATATAATTGTGTATATATATACAATTATACATATATCTTAAATGACCGCATTTTCACAGATTTTATGATATAATCGTCAAGCCCATTCAAAAGATACGGGGACAGGATCGTTGCAAGCAGTGCAAAAGCCTTACATGGTGGTATCCTCCATAAAGACTGTAACGACACGTTTTATCTGAGCAAAATGTATTGTAAGACTTGTTGTTGCAGTATTTAGGGGAGATACATTCACCTTTTTTGGACTATGTTTACTCAGGTGAGCACCCCATTCCATACAAGCCTTTCCACTGGGCACAAACTGGCTGACTCAATGTTTCATCTTAATTTGTCAAAATATTGTGATCTGGAATCTGTTTAAAATACATTGGATTTGCAAAAAGTCGTCAATTTAAACTGTTATGAGGGTGAAATTTCAACCCCAGGATTATGTCAACTTGGTAACCAATCTTCAACAGACAAACCTTGTATAAAATGTTTAATTTGTGACTTTGAAAAAATGTCAGATCTGTGAAAAAACTAAAGGCTGGGAAGCACCTACTGAGGAAGTGATCAATCAACAACTACCCTTTGGTCTTCCATTCAGGGTTCTAACCAAACCTGTTCCTGCTTAGCTTTGATATTTGTCACTGACTTCTACAAATGTGCTATCGTGAGAATGATTTACTGGAATCCTCCACTTAAAAATTAAATAAATTCACTTTTGCTATCGAAGTCATTTCAAAGAGTAGGTAACAGAGCAAATGAAATGTAACTACACTTTATGAGTCATACATCATCCATGATACTATTTAGGCCGATATAGCATATTCAAAGTCATCAACAGCTATTGTTTCAATTCAACCCAAGATTCAACTAAAAATAGACATACAGTACCAGTCAAAAGTTTGGACACACTTACTCATTCAATGGTTTTTCCTTATTTTTACTATTTTCTACATTGTCGGATAATAGTGAATAAATCAAAACTATGAAATAACGCATGGAAACATGTGGTAACCAAAAAAGTGTTAAACAAATCAAAATATGTTTTATATTTGAGATTCTTCAAAGTAGCCACCCTTTGCCTTTATGACAGCTTTGCACACTCTTGGCGTTCTCTCAACCAGCTTCATGAGGTAGTCACCAGGAATGCATTTCAATTAACATGTGTTCCTTGTTAATTTGTGGAATTTCTTTCCTTAATGCGTTTGAGCCAATCAGTTGTGTTGTGACAAGGTAGGGGTGGAATACAGAAGATAGACCTATATTATGTCAAGAACAGCTCAAATAAGCAAAGAGAAACAACAGTCCATCATTACTTTAAGACATGAAGGTCAGTCAATCCGAAAAATTTCAAGAACTTTGAAAGTTTCTTCAAGTGCAGTCGCAAAAACCATCAAGTGCTATGATGAAGCTGGCTCTCATGAGGACCGTCACAGGAAAGGAAGACGCAGAGTCACCTCTGCTGCAGAGGATAAGTTCATTAGAGTTAACTGCATCTCAGATTGCAGCCCAAATAAATGCTTCACAGAGTTCAAGTAACAGACACATCTCAACATCAACTGTTCAGAGGAGACTGCGTTAATCAGGCCTTCATGGTGGAATTGCTGCAAAGAAACCACTACTAAAGGACACCAAAAAGAAGAAGAGACTTGATTGGGCCAAGAAACACGAGTAATGGACATTAGACCGGTGGAAATCTGTCCTTTGGTCTGATGAGTCCAGATTTGAGAGACGCAGAGCAGGTGAACGGATTATCTCTGCATGTGTGGTTCCCACCGTGAAGAATGGAGGAGGTGGTGTTAAGGTGTGGGGGTGCTGTGCTGGTGACACTGTCTGTGATTTATTTAGAATTCAAGGCACACTTAACCAGTATTGCTACCACAGCATTCTGCAGTGATACGCCATCCCATCTGGTTTGCAAGCTAGTGGGACTAGCTTTTGTTTTTCAACAGGACAATGACCCAAAACACACCTCCAGGCTGTGTAAGGGCTATTTTACCATGAAGGAGAGTGATGGAGTGCTGACCTGGCCTCCACAATCACCTGACCTCAACCCAATTGAGATGGTTTGGGATGAGTTGGGCCGCAGAGTGAAGGAAAAGCAGCCAACAAGTGCTGAGCATATGTGGGAACTCCTTCAAGACTGTTGGAAAAGCATTCCTCATGAAGCTGGTTGAGAGAATGCCAGGAGTGTGCAAAGCTGTCATCAAGGCAAAGGGTGATATATATATTTTGATTTGCTTAACACTTTTTTGATTACTACATGATTCCGTATGTGGTATTTCATAGTTTTGATGTCTTCACTATTATTCTACAATGTAGAAAATAGTACAAATAAGGAAAAACCCTTGAATGAGTAGGTGTGTCCAAACATTTGACTGGTACTGTACATATAGGCCTAGGGTTTCAAGCTTTAAGAATAGGATTAAATTAAATCAAAATTTTATTTAAAGTGCATTTAAAGTTTGATTTGATAACACATTAAGTTGTTGTATAAATAAACAAAAAATCCAACATTGCATTTCCATTTAAACTTTGCTGTGCTTTCAAATGGTTGAAGTGCAGTGATAACACATTTAGGTGAGAACTAAACCAAAAACCAGACAATATAAACACAACATGTCAAGTGTTGGTCCCATGTTTCATGGGCTGAAATAAAAGATCCCAGAAATGTTCCAGACGCACAAAAATCTTACTTCTCTCAAATGTTGTTCACAAATTTGTTTACATCCCTGTTAGTGAGCATTTCTCCTTTGCAAAGATAATCCACCCACCTGACAGGTGTGGCATATCAAGAAGCTGCTTAAACAGCGTGATCATTACACAGGTGAATCTTGTGCTGGGGAGAATAAAAGGCCACTCTTAACACAGTGCCACAGAGGTTTCAAGTTTTGAGGGAGCGTGCAATTGGCATGCTGATTGCAGGAATGTCCACCAGAGCTGTTGCCAGATAATTGAATGTTCATTTCTTTACCATAAGCCACCTCCAACATCGTTTTAGAGGATTTGGCAGTACATCCAACAGGCTTCACAACCGCAGACCACGTGTAACCACGCTAGCCCAGGACCTCCACATCGGGCTTCTTCACCTGCTGAATCATCTGAAACCAGCCACCCGGACAGCTGATAAAACTGAGGGTTTGCACAATTGAAGAATTTCTGCACAAACTGTCAGAAACAATCTCAGGGAAGCTAATCTGCATGCTCATCATCCTCACCAGGGTCTTGACCTGACTGCAGTTTGGCGTTGTAACTGACTTCTGTCGGCAAATGCTCCCCTTCGATGGCCACTGGCACGCTGGAAAAGTGTGTTCTTCACAGGTTAATCCCGGTTTCAACTGTACCGGGCAGACAGTGTGTATGGCGTTGTGTGGGTGAGCAGTTTGCTGATGTCTACGTTGTGATGAACAGAGTGCCCCATGGTGGCGGTAAGGTTATGGCATGGGCAGGCATAAGCTACGAACAACGAACACAATTGCATTTTACCAATGGCAATTTGAATGCACACCTAAAACACAAACTTTTACAGATGCACAATGAAAGAGCATCCTGTCGGGCTGTATCACCGCTTGGTACGGCAACTGCACCGCCCGGAACTGCAGGGCTCTTCAGAGGGTGGTGCGGTCAACACAATGCATCACCGGGGACAAACTACCTGCCCTCCAGGACACCTACAGCACCCGATATCACAGGAAGGCCAAAAAGATCATCAAGGACAACAACCACCCGAGCCACTGCCTGTTCACCCCGCTATCATCCAGAAGGCGAGGTCAGTACAGGTGGATCAAACGGGGACCGAGAGACTGAAAAACTGATTCTCAAGGCCATCAGACTGTTAAATAGCCATCACTAGCACATCAGAGGTTGCTGCCTATATACATAGACTTGAAATCCCGGGCCAGTTTAATAAATGGAACACTAGTCACTTTAATAATGTCTACATATCTTGCATTACCCAGCTCATATGTATATACTGTATCCTATACTATTCTACTGTATCTTATTCTATGCCGCTCTGACATTGCTCGTCCATATATCTTTACATTGTTAATTCCATTCCTTTACTAGATTTGTGTGTATTGGGTATAGGTTGTGTAAATGTTAGATATTACTTGTTAGATATTACTGCATTGTTGGAGCTAGAAGCACAAGCATTTCGCTACACCCGCAATAACATCTGCTAAACACGTGTATGTGACCATTAAAATGTTATTTTATTTGAGATCCTGAGGCCCATTGTCATGCCATTCATCCGCAGCCATCCCCTCACGTTTCAGCATGATAATGCAAGTTTCTTTGTCGCAAGGATCTGCACACAATTGTCACCCATTGAGCAAGCTTGGGATGCTCTGGATCTACATGTACTACAGCGTGTTCCAGTTCCCACCAATATCCAACAACTTCGCACAGCTATTGAAGAGGAGTGGGACAACATTCCACAGGCCACAATCAACAGCCTGATCAACTCTATGCGAAGGAGATGTCGTGCTGCACACCAGATACGGACTGGTTTTCTGATCCACGTTTCTATCTATTTTTAAGGTATCTGTGACCAACAGATGCAATCTGTATTCCCAGTCATGTGAAATCCATAGATAAGGGCCTAATGAATTTATTTCAATTGACTGATTTCCTTAAATGAACTATAACTCAGTAAAATATTTTAAATTGTTGAATGTTGCGTTTATATATGATTAATATGGTGACCAGTGGCGGACTTACCATTAGGCAGAAGGGGAAATCGCCTTGGGCCTCACATCATCAAGGGTCCTCATGAGCTGGGCATAGTAAAATAATAATAATAGTACTCTTTTTTTTAAGTACACTACATGACCAAAAGTATGTGAACACCATCGAACATCTACTTCCAAAATCATGGACATTAATATGGAGTTGGTCCCCCCTTTGCTGCGATAACAGCCTCCACTCTTCTGAGAAGGCTTTCCACTATATGTTGGAACATTTCTGCGGGGACTTGCTTTCATTCAGCCACGACAGCATTAGTGAGGTCAGGCACTGGTGTTGGAGGATTAGGCCTGGCTCGCAGTCGGTGTTCCAATTCATGTCAAAGGTGTTCGATTTTGTTGGTAATCTTAGGTGTTCGATTTTGATGGTAATCTTAGGCTGCTCGGCCATGGAAACCCATTTCATGAAGCTCCCAACGAACAGTTCTTGTGCTGACATTGCTTCCAGGGGCAGTTTGAAACTCGGTAGTGAGTGTTGCAAACGAGGAATGACGATTTTTACATGCTATGTGCTTCAGCCCTCGGCGGTCCCATTCTGTGAGCTTGTGTGGCCTACCACTGAGACGTTGTTACTCCTAGATTTTTCCACCTCAGAATAAACAACACTTACAGTTGACTGGGGCAGCTAGCAGGGCAGACATTTTACTAACTGACTTGCAGGAAAGGTGGCATCCTATGACGGTGCCATGTTGAAAGTTACCAAGCTCTTCAGTAAGGCCATTCTACTGCCAGTGTTTGTCAGAAACGGGTGTGGCTGAAATAGCCAAATACACTCATTTGAATGGGTGTCCACATACCTTTGGCCATGTAGTGTATAATTTATCAGTTTGAGGCCCCCCCATACTCCACTGGAGTGAACAGACCTCTTGTAGTGTCATGGCTAGAAGGGATCCAGCTTTTGTCAAATTAACTTCAGATTTGAATTTTTGTAGCAGGTTAGGAGAATTTACACAGCAGGTTAGGATAATTGCGTTAGGATAATTGCGTTAAGGTTAGGAAAATGTTTAAATGCAAAACATTTAAACTGTTCACGTTAATTTGACAAAAGCTGGATCTCTTCCCTAGTTTAATGTAACGTTAGCAGCCTATCATTTTCTTACGATAACAGCTATTGGCACATCTGGCACATTATCTCTTTAGATATCCTACTCCAAACTAAGACAACAGTCGCCACATATTCTCCATTGGAGACACTGACAGAGATTATGAACCTAGCTACTGTATCCGTGTATCAGGCATCGACCTATATCAGCAGTACCAGTCTACAGACTAAGAATACGCTATGCTCTTTGTGGGCGGATCGACCCCGCGTTCAGGTTTACAGGAAATATGACTTTCAGGAAGTAGACTTTGAGAATTTTTTCCCCCCCAGCTACAGTAGTAAATCGAGAGAAAGTGAAGCTTACTTTCATGAACAAAAGTGTATGCTAGGTAGCTGCGTCTATCATTATCAAACTAACTTTTTCCGTTGGCCAAAGTCTACTTTTCAGGTAGGACTAATTTTACAGTCACTACTCACGAGAGAAAGGTGAGAGGTGCTCGCGGTAGTTGTGCTACATTACAGTAGCATCGGGGAAGCCTAATGCCAGCTGTAATCTTCTATAATGAGTGGAAAACAACTAGTAAGCTTGTAAAGTTTATAAACACAATATAAGCATACTTTTATTTTTTATAAATCGAAACAAACTATCCGCATGATACTGCTGTGCTGCTGCTTTATAAAGAATACACTTGATGTTCTCCTGTAGCCTGCTGACAATCAGTCTGGTCATTTCAGTGTTTATATAATGTAGCCTATTATGTATTCAGAGAGAACAGCTATGGATGTTGAGCTAGTAACACTGTCATTATAGGGCAAGTAGTAGCTGTAGTTACTTGTTACCATATATTTTGAAATCGTTGCTGCTCTGCTTGCCTTACCTTCAGTGCCCCAATGGTCCAGACATGCGTTAGTTAGGCCTACATACAGTGTACATACAGGCTAATAATGCTGTAGTAAAAAAAAATTCAGATCCTGTGTTGTTGTGTGGCTGAGGTCAGGACTATCTGAGGACCATGAGTCGCGTTCCCCTGCAGCAGCAGCAGAGCTGTGGCTCCTGGGAGCTGAAGGAACGCCTGGGGACCGGGGGCTTCGGGAATGTCACCCGATGGCAGAACAAGGTGCATAACTTTAACAGTAGCACACCATTCATGTGTGTATTTTGTTACCTATAACTTTTACCATATTTTGTGTGCTTGCAAAAGTGCTATGCTATCATGTATGAGCATCCTAAGTGGTGGCATTTTTCATGTTTCATACTGTCATCAGATAGCCTACAACCTATGCTGCTGCATGCCTAGCAGAACCTATGGAGGCTCCCACATTAATATTTGATGTAATATTAAATTCCCTCATCATGAATGCTTTAAATGTAACTTACAGGAAATACACTCATCTTTATTCTGTGACCTGGCCCATAGAACTCTGCATCCTCCCTGGCCTATGACATCACACCTAGTCACAGGATGAGAGGGACATAGATGTACATTATTATAGCTACACCATTGGAACTTGTCCACACCCATTTAGTTAGATCTTTCTGTCCTCTATCTGTGCACTGTCTATCTGTCTTTATGTCTGTATGCACAACTTTGTTTACTGGAAATGCTGCTCAGTGTTGTCTCAGGTGAATTCAGCTGAAAGGGCACAGTGGTAGTACTATGTGGACCCCTACCAACAATGGAGGTCAGTGGTAATGACAGTTAGCATTGTGTCAAATCCTTTCGCTGGCTCGTACTTTACATGCTTCATTGTCATAGATGTATGACCCCATCAGAGTTATGAAGATGATGTTAATGTATTAAGAGCTTTAGACCTTTGTTCTCTCTGATTCCTAAATGTTCCTTTATGTAACTTTATGTCTTTATTCAAATAGATTCAATGACCTTCCTCTCTCTGTGGTCCCTGAGGCTCTCATGCTTTGGCCTTTCAGCCACCTGTAGTCTATATTGCCTATAGTAGTCCAGAACTGCTCACTCCACTCCTGGAGAACAATATCTGTGTGCTGGCTGGCCTTTGTCCCTCTTAGGGCTTGATCCCTTTCTCTAGGGACTGATCCAACTGTTAAAAACAAACTTGACAATTATCTCTTCTCTTTTGGTTTCCTACTTATGAAATGTACAAGACTTTAAAAGTAACATGTAATGCGCCACATTTATAAAATACATCAGTCAATTCATAAGAAAAAAACACATTTTGGAATATCAGATCCTTTTCCTGCCCACAACCTCAGTTCATTGCAGTTGTATTCTGCAATAAGTAATACCCATGTTTAGATTTCAATTATGTTCATGGTCCCAGCTCTATCGCAATTACCTATCCACTATTATTAGAATTCATTAGATGTAGGTAACTGTCCCTTATTTGATTCAGTTATTTAAATACGACTCCATTTAGGCAACAGACAATGTATTACATTGTAAGCAGATTATCTTTTCTCAAGCGACATATTTCAATTATTTTACTTCATCACATTAGTGCCGCAATAATACTTAGTTTGATGGAAACCCTAGGCTTTGTACAACGTTATAAGTTACGTCGAGATTCAATCTTAATTCGCTCTAACTTTATGGAAAAAGGTTTATTACATAAATATTTCAACTCCTCTCATACTACCTTATGGGCAGTTTTATTTTAAATGTAGTACCCTGTTGGGGTTTGTTCATTGTTCCTTGTCAATCATTTTCTCATTGGTGAAATTATCATTCAGACAATATTTTTAATTAAATAATTCAAAAACCTTTATTAACCTCTTCATCCTACCCCCTCCTTTTTCGAACATTCTGTTAAAAATCGCGCAACATTTCAGCGTCCTGCTACTCATGCCAGGAATATAGTATATGCATATGATTAGTATGTGTGGATAGAAAGCACTCTGACGTTTCTAAAACTGGTTAAATCACGGCTGTGACTATAACAGAGCGTGTGTTTCATCGAAAAGCGCAAGAAAAACTGGTCACTGAAAGCTGAAAAAAGTATTAAAGGAAACCAAATTTAATATGGACACAGATGCAATTCCTACAGCTTCCACACGATGTCGCCAAAAACGTCATTTTCATTGACAAAAATCCTTTGAGACATTACCAATAGATCCGTCATTCCATCCAGCCTACAACAATCGATTTTGGAAGATTGAAAAATGGACATTGTTTTCTTGAGTAGCTGCTATTGAATACAGATCGCCCAGTGATCAATTTGATCGCTTATTTTTTTAAAAAATATATATATTTTTTACCTTTATTTAACTAGGCAAGTCAGTTAAGAACAAATTCTTATTTTCAATGACGGCCTAGGAACAGTGGGTTAACTGCCTGTTCAGGGGCAGAACGACAGATTTGTACCTTGTCAGCTCGGGGGTTTGAACTTGCAACCTTCCGGTTACTAGTCCAACGCTCTAACCGTTGGACTAGTAACCGCTACGCTGCCGCCTCCGTTTACAAATACCTAAAGTTGGGTTACAAAAGTAGGTTGAAGTGTTTTGTCAAAGAATATAGGCAACTTATATAATTTTTAAAAATGACGTTGCGCTTTGGAAGAGAGCTTTTTTCCTGAAGCAGACAGGCTATACAAATGGATATTTTGGGCATACTTGGACGGATTTAATCGGGGAAAAGACCAATTTGTGATGTTTATGGGACATATAGGAGTGCCAACAAAGAATATCATCAAAGGTAATGAATGTTTTATATTTTATTTCTGCGTTTTTGTGTAGCGCCGGCTACGCTAATTCTTTTGTTTACGTCCCCTTCAGGTATAGTGGGGGTGTTGCATGCTATCAGATAATAGCTTCTCATGCTTTTGCCGAAAAGCATTTTAAAAATCTGACTTGTTGGCTAGATTCACAACGAGTGTAGCTTTAATTCAATACCCTGCATGTGTATTTTAATGAACGTTTGAGTTTTAACGAGTACATTTAGCATTTAGCGTAGCGCATTTGCATTTCCAGGTGCCTACTTGAGACGTCTGCGTCTCAAGTAGGATCAAGAGGTTAATGCAATTGCATTAACAGAAGTTGACAACAGTTCTTCAAAATAGGAAAAGTCCCAAGTTATTTTATTGAGCCCGAAGTCCAGCCCTAGTGATGTCACTGCATATGTCATTACCTTCTACTCATCAGACCAAGCCCATGCATACACAGCTATACAAACTTGCAAGAGAGATACAATAGTTCCAGTGTTTTATAAGGGCTAACCAGTAAATGTCCACTCCCCAAGCTGATTTATAGTGGAATGTCTGACTAGTCTCTTATCTCTTACACTCCCCTACACAGTTCTGTCTCAGTCACACATTTCTCAGACCGTTTCCTTATAAGAGGTAGAGACTAGAAAATAAACTGTGGAACAATATTAAACCTCTATAATAAATATATATACAGTGCCTTGCGAAAGTATTCGGCCCCCTTGAACTTTGCAACCTTTTGCCACATTTCAGGCTTCAAACATAAAGATATAAAACTGTATTTTTTTGTGAAGAATCAACAACAAGTGGGACACAATCATGAAGTGGAACGACATTTATTGGATATTTCAAACTTTTTTTAACAAATCAAAAACTGAAAAATTGGGGGTGCAAAATTATTCAGCCCCTTTACTTTCAGTGCAGCAAACTCTCTCCAGAAGTTCAGTGAGGATCTCTGAATGATCCAATGTTGACCTAAATGACTAATGATGATAAATACAATCCACCTGTGTGTAATCAAGTCTCCGTATAAATGCACCTGCACTGTGATAGTCTCAGAGGTCCGTTAAAAGCGCAGAGAGCATCATGAAGAACAAGGAACACACCAGGCAGGTCCGAGATACTGTTCTGAAGAAGTTTAAAGCCGGATTTGGATACAAAAAGATTTCCCAAGCTTTAAACATCCCAAGGAGCACTGTGCAAGCAATAATATTGAAATGGAAGGAGTATCAGACCACTGCAAATCTACCAAGACCTGGCCGTCCCTCTAAACTTTCAGCTCATACAAGGAGAAGACTGATCAGAGATGCAGCCAAGAGGCCCATGATCACTCTGGATGAACTGCAGAGATCTACAGCTGAGGTGGGAGACTCTGTCCATAGGACAACAATCAGTCGTATATTGCACAAATCTGGCCTTTATGGAAGAGTGGCAAGAAGAAAGCCATTTCTTAAAGATATCCATAAAAAGTGTCGTTTAAAGTTTGCCACAAGCCACCTGGGAGACACACCAAACATGTGGAAGAAGGTGCTCTGGTCAGATGAAACCAAAATTGAACTTTTTGGCAACAATGCAAAACGTTATGTTTGGCGTAAAAGCAACACAGCTCATCACCCTGAACACACCATCCCCACTGTCAAACATGGTGGTGGCAGCATCATGGTTTGGGCCTGCTTTTCTTCAGCAGGGACAGGGAAGATGGTTAAAATTGATGGGAAGATGGATGGAGCCAAATACAGGACCATTCTGGAAGAAAACCTGATGGAGTCTGCAAAAGACCTGAGACTGGGACGGAGATTTGTCTTCCAACAAGACAATGATCCAAAACATAAAGCAAAATCTACAATGGAATGGTTCAAAAATAAACATATCCAGGTGTTAGAATGGCCAAGTCAAAGTCCAGACCTGAATCCAATCGAGAATCTGTGGAAAGAACTGAAAACTGCTGTTCACAAATGCTCTCCATCCAACCTCACTGAGCTCGAGCTGTTTTGCAAGGAGGAATGGGAAAAAATTCAGTCTCTCGATGTGCAAAACTGATAGAGACATACCCCAAGCGACTTACAGCTGTAATCGCAGCAAAAGGTGGCGCTACAAAGTATTAACTTAAGGGGGCTGAATAATTTTGCACGCCCAATTTTTCAGTTTTTGATTTGTTAAAAAAGTTTGAAATATCCAATAAATGTCGTTCCACTTCATGATTGTGTCCCACTTGTTGTTGATTATTCACAAAAAAATACAGTTTTATATCTTTATGTTTGAAGCCTGAAATGTGGCAAAAGGTCGCAAAGTTCAAGGGGGCCGAATACTTTCGCAAGGCACTGTATTGATAATCTGTAGTCTAGGACCCTATAAATGTAAGGAGGGATGGTTCTTATAACCCCTCCCCTTCAATTAATACAACATAGCATAATCAATTATTATAATACATCAAACATTTGGTACAGCCCCTATCATGACCCCAAGGTGAACCCCCAACAACCCGTACAGAGAATAATCCAATAAGCGTTTTATAGTTACAACGTTAGGGTAAGTTAACTTCTTGACGCTACCCATCCCGTTAGCGGGATCATTTTCGTCAGCAACCGCTGAATAGCATAGCACCACAGTCAAATAATATTACAACAAAAATATTCATATTCATGAAATCACAAGTGCAATATTGCAAAACACAGTCCAAGCGTTTGTGTAAGTTTATCGATAGCATAGAAAAACATTATGTACACTAAGCATTAAGTAGCTAGGTCACGAAAATCAGAAAAGCAATCAAATTAATAGTTTACCATTGATGATCTTCGGATGTTTTCACTCACGAGACTCCCAGTTACACAACAAATGTTATTTTTGTTCCATAAAGATTATTTTTATACCCAAAATACCGTTTGTCGCGTTATGTTCAGAAATCCACAGGAAAGAGCGGTCACAAACGCAGACGTATATTCCAAATAATATCCATAATGTCCACAGAAACATGTCAAACGTTATTTATAATTAATCCTCAGGTTGTTTTTAAAATATATATTCGATAATATATCAACCGGGTGTGTAGATTTTTCAATAACACTAGGAGTGTCACGGTCGTCCTCCTCTTCATCTGAAGAGGAGAGGCGAAATTGATCAGAGGACCAATATGCGGCGTGGTAAGTGTCCATGGTAAATCTTTAATAAAGAAAGACTGAACACTATACAAACGAGTAACAAAAACAATAAACCAAATTCGACCGTGAAGCTACAAAATGAGACCTGTGCTGAAACAAGCCATCAACATAGACAATCACCCACAAACAAACAGTGCAACCCAGGCTACCTAAGTATGATTCTCAATCAGAGACAACTAATGACACCTGCCTCTGATTGAGAACCATACTAGGCCGAAACATAGAAATACCCCAAAACATAGAAAAACAAACATAGACTGCCCACCCAACTCACGCACTGACCATACTAAATAAATACAAAACAAAGGAAATAAAGGTCAGAACGTGACAAGGAGAAACAATGGCCGCTTTACTCTGTAGCACAAAACTCACTCTGAGAGCCCCACCTATCCACTTACGCAATGTGATCTTTCACGGTCATTTTTCAAAATAAAAGCCTGAAACTATGTCTAAAGACTGTTGACACCTTAGGGACGCCATAGAAAAAGGAATCTGGTTGATATCCCTTTAAATGGAGCATAGGCATGCATAGGAACAGAGAGGTTTCAAAATAAGAGGCACTTCCTGATTGGATTTTCCTCAGGTTTTCGCCTGCAATATCAGTTCTGTTATACTCACAGACAATATTTTTACAGTTTTGGAAACTTTAGAGTATTTTCTGTCCCAATCTGACAATTATATGCATATTCTAGATTCTGGGGCTGAGAAATAGGCAGTTTCAAATGGGTACGTTTTTTAGCCAAAAATGAAAATACTGCCCCCTACACGCAAAAGGTTAACCAAAAGTAGACACACTCCAATCAGTTTCTGAAAAAATTGCCCAGACTTTGTAGACAGTTGAATAATGCTTAAACCTCATCTTTATCAAATAATCCATTAAAGGGACCAACTGAAAACCTACGTACGTCTACGTATGGGTTGTTTAAGTTGCATCTCATTATATTCCCAGTATTACTTTATCAAATCTCCAGTAATCGATTATACACACATACAATTCATCATATTTTCATATCTTCACAAAATCCATATAAAATGTAAGAAATTCTTATGTACTCACATCAACCATTCCATTTGCGTTTTCAAGGACACTCCACAGCTACAAAGCTACAAACTCCCAGCGGAACCCCAAAAAATGTACATTTGTTTCCCGTATAATAACCAGCCCGTCATGGAATCCTCAACAGTTCTCTGACCTCCCAGAAACCACGGCAAAGTCTAAGCTCCCAGAAACTATAGACTTGCTGCTAACGTCCCTCTCTCAATACTGTCCAAGATATTCTATGATGGGTAGTGATGGACGGAACCCCAAAATAACATTATATGAACATTTATTAACCAAATTTCAATCACCTTAGTATACAAATGTTTACATCTTATTTACCCACTCACACAACTCTCATATCACATTCACACAGTACTGTTCACAAACACACATAATCAATATTTGTATAACCTGCAGGAATATTTTCTTACTTCTATAGGTGGATTTGGTTTATAGCTTTCACATATGTACCTAACTATTTTAAACCATTTCATATCATTAACTTATCTACTAATTATTATTTATCTCAGGCTCACACAGAGCCTTCATGATCAACCACACATGATTGATCAAATGCTCACACAGAACATTACTAAATAACCATCCACACAGGATTGGTCAGACCACTCACACAGAATTGGTCAGATGTCCACACAGAACATCATTGAAAGGTTACCCACACAGAGTCAACCTATTGCACCCACACAGAACACTTCTACAATGATTATCCACACAGGATTTTAAAACCTGACTATATGAACAGGGAAACCTATACCATTATCAAAAGATTGCCTAATTAGTGGTCCCAAAACTGGGTGTTGTAGCCACACTGGGATATCGCCTACTGCGATTACTATAGATTATCTTCCATCTATCCAAATGTGCAAAACAACCTACAGAGTACCCATGTCTCCTATCTACCTTTTTAACATGGTCCCAAAAATCCTTTCTTACCTTGTATTTTCTAAGTACCAGGAATATCAAAAACAGGCACAATTACACCCAACAATTGCAACCCAGGGCATACCTGTTTACCTCATTTAACAAAACATTTGATCAATTACATACACGTTAAAATTTGAAAACATTTAAAGTCAGATGCCTCGCAAGGCGTCACCTGCACTCTCGTTCTTCGTTCAATACATTAACCTCACCAGTCCTACTGTCATCAAGCCATTACCACGGATCTGGACTTTTGGTAGCCCGCAACTGGCTAATTAACAATCATGTCCAAGGATATCTCACTTAAGAACACTCATCAACTCAACTCAGTCCTGTTTAGTTACCCCAGCTGTGGCCCTCTTAAGGAAGACCTCGCTCTGAGTGTACCCTCAACAGGGGCATTTGTTTTTTTCTTTTTTAATTTTTTTTCTTTTTTCTTATCTTTTTATCACTTAAACGTTCAATTAATGTCTAATTAGTACTATTCATTCTGTGCACTTTCAAGTTCAATTATTGAAAGAAACCCGTCTCATCCTTAATTCAATTCTGTTCGAGATGATGTATCCATTCTGCTGACGCTCTCAGCCAGGTGGGGATCTGATCTGCTCCAAATAGTGGAGAGTGGCTTTCCCCTGGTTGCATCTAATGCATCTAATTAAGTTTATCATTGCATCCTCGCCGCCAAAATTGTGGTGGAATTATTGTAATCAAAAGGAGAGACTTCTAGATTTCTTCAAAACAATCTAACTGTATTATTTAATTGGTGCAGTAATGGAGCTGGTTGGTAACCACCCCTGGAGGTGATCACTGAGAACTCAACAAGCTGGTTTGAGCCAAAGCATTTTATAGCAAAGTCCATCCTCCTTCAGTCTACATGAGAAACAACAGATGTATGGAATGGGTTAAGATTTGTATGAAATATACTTATAATTCACAGCAGACAGTATCTCATTGTGTAGAGACCAGGGTCTGGCTCTGGAGTCATCTCTCCCTGGTACCGTATAGAACAGAAACATTAACTCATGCTCTGGAATGCGGTATCACCCAAAGACATCGTAAATCTTCAGAGGCCCATCCTCAGTAGAACACACACAGATGAGTGTTCTTACAACCCCTTATTCTGTTGCATAAAACAACCATTTGATGCAATAACAGTATTATAACATAATCTTGTAATTTCCACCATACTTTCCACTAGCTCTGTGCAGGCCAGTCAAGTTCTTCCACACTGATCTCGACAAACCATTTCTGTATGGACCTCGCCTTTGTGCACAGAGGCATTGTTATGCTAAAACAGGAAAGGGCCTTCCCCAAACTGTTGCCACAAAGTTTGAAGCACAGAATTGTATAGAATGCCATTCTATGCTGTAGAGTTAAGATTTCACCAGGAAAAAACGGCCCCAGACCATTATTCCTCCTCCACCAAACTTTATAGTTGGCACTGTGCATTCCGGCAGTAGTGTTCTCTTGGCCTCCATCAATCCCAGATTTGTCCTTCAGATTGCCAGATGGTGAAGCGTGATTCATCACTCCAGAGAACGTGTTTCCAAGCTTTACACGACTCCAGCCGACGCTTGGCATTGCGCATGATGATCTTAGGCTTATGTGCAGCTGCTTGGCCATGGAAACCCATTTCATGAAGCACCTGACGAACAGTTCTGGTGCTGACGTTGCTTCCAGAGTTAGTGAGTGTTGCAAATGAGGAGAGACGCGTTACATGCTTCAGCACTCTGTGGTCCCGTTCTGTGAGCTTGTGTGGCCTACCACTTCGCGTCTGAGTCGTTGTTGCTCCAATACGTTTCCACATCACAATAACAGCACTTACAGTTGACCGGTGCAGCTCTAGCAGGGCAGAAATTTGACGTACTGACTTGTTGGAAAGGTGGCATCCTATGACAGTGCCACATTGAAAGTCACTGAGCTTCAGTAAAGCCATTCTACTGCCAATGTTTGTCTATGGAGATTGCATAGCTGTGTCCTCAATTTTATACACCTGTCAGCAACGGGTGGGTTTGAAATAGCCAAATCCACTAATTTGAGGGGGTGTTCACATACGTTTGTATGTATAGTGTAACTTCGGTCTGTCGTAGGAAGTGGAGGGACGGGCATGATGGGCTATGGCATTGTGTTAATGGGACTTCCTCTGCTACTTTCTGAATCACTGGTGATGATTCTATCCGTTACTTCCTGGATTGTTGAGGATAACATCATAATACCCAAAATAAACGATAAGCTGGTCGTACAGCTCATTATGTTTTGCCCAGAGTTGAAGTGTTACAGTGAAAAAGTATGTGAACCCTTTGGAATTACCTGGATTTCTGCATGAATTGGTCATCACATTTGATCTGATCTTCATCTATGTCACAATAGACAAACATAGTGTGCTTAAATTAATAGCACACAAATTATTGTATTTTTCTTGTCTCTATTGAATACATAATTTAAACATTCACAGTGTAGGTTGGAAAAAGTATGTGAACCCCTAGGCTAATGACTTCTCCAAAAGCTAATTGGAGTAAGCTAACTTGGAGTCCAATCAATGAGACGAGATTGGAGATGTTGGTTAGAGCTGCCTTGCCCTAAAAAAAAAAATCACAAAATTTGAGTTTGCTATTCACAAGAAACATTGCCTGATGTGAACCATGCCTCGAACAAAATAGATCTCCGAAGACCTAAGATTAAGAATTGTTAACTTGCATAAAGCTGGAAAGGTTTACAAATTATCTCTAAAAGCCTTGATGTCATTAGTCCACGTTAAGACAAATGGTCTATAAATGGAGCAAGCTCAGCACTGTTGCTACTCTCCCTAGGAGTGGCCATCCTGCAAAGACGACTGCAAGAGCACAGCACAGAAAGCTCAATGAGGTTAAGAAGAATCCTCGAGTGTCAGCTAAAGACTTACAGAAATTTATGGAACATGCTAACATCTCTGTTGATGAGTCTACGATACGTAAAACACTAAACAAGAATGGTGTTCATGGGAGGACACCACGAAAGAAGCCACTGCTGTCAAAAAAAAACATTGCTGCACGTCTGAAGTTTGCAAAAGTGCACCTGGATGTTCGACAGTGCTACTGGCAAAATATTCTGTGGACAGATGAAACAACAGTTGAGTTGTTTGGAAGGAACACACAACACTATGTGTAGATAAATGTGTAGAGAAAAAAAGGCACAGCACACCAACATCAAAACCTCAACCCAACTGTAAAGTATGGTGGTGGGAGCATCATGGTTTGGAGCTGCTTTGCTGCCTCAGGGCCTGGACAGCTTGCTATCGTCAACGGAAAAATGAATTCCCAAGTTCATCAAGACATTTTGCAGGAGAATGTTAGGCTATCTGTCCGCCAGTTGAAGCTCAACAATAGTTGGGTGATGCAACAGGACAACGATCCAAAACACAGAAGTAAACCAACAACAGAATGGAACAGAAGAAAATGTGCCTTCTGGAGTGGCCGAGTCAGTCCTGACCTCAACCCGATTGGGTGGCAGGGTAGCCTAGTGGTTAGAGCGTTGGACTAGCAGCCGAAAGGTTGCAAGTTCAAATCCCCGAGCTGATAAGGTACAAATCTGTCGTTCTGCTCCTGAACAGGCAGTTAACCCACTAGGCCGTCATTGAAAATAAGAATTTGTTCTTAACTGACTTGCCTAGTTAAGTAAAGGTAAACATAAAAAAAAAAAAAAGATGCTGCCGCATGACCTCAAGAGAGCAGTTCACACCAGACATCCCAAGAATATTGCTGAACTGAAACAGTTTTGTAAAGAGGAATGGTCCAAAATTCCTCTTGACTGTTGTGCAGGTCTGATCCGCAACTACAGAAAACATTTGGTTGAGGTTATTGCTGCCAAAGGTGGATCAACCAGTTATTCAAGGGTTCACATACTTTTCCCACCCTGCACTGTGAATGTTTACATGGTGTGTTCAATAAAGACATGAAAACGTATAATTGTTTGTGTGTTATTAGTTTAACCTCACTAGGGTACGTGGGACACTAGCATCCCACCTGGCACACATCCAGTGAAATTGCAGAGCGCTAAATTCAAAAACAGAAATACTCATTATGAAAATTCGTAAAACATACAAGTGTTATACATCGTTTTAAAGATTAACTTCTTCTTAATCCAACCACGGTGTCAGATTTCAAAAAGGCTTTACGGCAAAAGCATACCATACGATAATTTGAGAACAGTGCCCAGCAGACAAATCATTACAAACAGTAACAAGCCAAGTAGAGGAGTTACTCAAGTCAGAAATAGTGATAAAATGTATCACTTACCTTTGATGATCTTCATATGGTTGCACTCACAAGACTCCCATTTACTCAATAAATGTTTGTTTTATTCGATAAAGTCCATGTTTATATCCAAAAACCTCTGTTTTGTTTGCGCGTTTTGTTCAGTAATCCACAGGCTCAAACGCAGTCACAACAGGCAGATAATCAATCCCCAGGTTGTTTTTAGTCATAATAATCAATAATATTTAAATCGGACAATAATGTTGTCAATATAAAAGTAAGGCACGCTCTCGGTCATGCGCATGAAAAAGCTTTGGGACACTGAATGGTCCACTCATTCAGAGTGGTCTTACTCCTTCATTTTTCAGAATACAAGACTGAAACAATTTCTAAAGTCTGTTGACATCTAGTGGAAGCCATAGGAAGTGAGTCCTAAGTCAATGGATACTGTAATGGCATTCGATAGAAAACTACAAACATAAAAAAAGTCCCACTTCCTGGATGGATTTTTCTCAGGTTTTCGTCTGCCAAGTCAGTTCTGTTATACTCACAGACATTATTTGAACAGTTTTGGAAACTTTAGAGTGTTTTCTATCCAAATTGTACCTATTATATGCATATCCTAGCTGCTGGGCCTGAGTAGCAGGCAGTTTACTTTGGGCATGCTTTTCATCCGGAAGTGAAAATGGTGCCCCCGACCCTAGTGAAGTTAAGCAGACTGTGTTTGTCTACTGTTGTGATCTAGATGAAGATTAGATCAAATTGTATGACCAATTTATGCAGAAATCCAGGTATTTCCAAAGGGTTCACATACTTTTTCTTGACACTGAAATTGATTAATGTGGCTATTATACTTCTGACAGGCTTTACGCTGCCTCTTACGCTTTACGTTGTGTCAGGCCTGTCTCTTTCTGTGTACTGTGTGTATGTATTGTAACAGCATTGTAATAGTGTTAGTGTGTGTGTGTGCGTGTGTCTAATCCTACCTGTGTGTTGTTGTGTAGGACACAGAGGAGCAGATAGCCATTAAGCAGTGTCGTCAGGAGCTGAGTGAGAGGAACAGAGAACGCTGGTGTTTGGAGATACAGATCATGAAGAGGTGAGAGACTTTTATGTCTACGAAAACGTTTTCTTATTATTTAGCGATTTTAAGGGATTTGCATGGTGCGAACAGTATGGCAATGGGTCCACTTAGCTTTACAGTGGGTTTAGGTTTAGCTGTAGACCAATCCATATGGGTCATATCTGCCAACTCAGCAGGGGAAGGGATATGGATGACTATGTAGTACATTAAGACAGGAGGTTTGGCAGTGTGAATCCAACAAATTAGGCTTATTACCAAATCACCAATTGGGATTACGTTACGATAATCCCATTTGAGCCTATTTTACTCACAGCATCACTCATACGCTGCTGCTACTCTGTTTATTATAAATCCTGATTGCCTAGTCACATTTACGCCTACCCACATGTACATGTTGTATTCCCTCAATTACCTCATACCCCTGCACATTGACTCGGTACTGGTACTCCTTGTACGGTGCATTCGGAAAGTATTCAGACCCCTTTCGTTTTTCTACATTTTGTTACGTTACAGCCTTATTCTAAAATGGATTCAATAGTTTTTTTCCCTCATCAATCTACACACAATACCCCATAATGACAAAGCAAAAACAGCTTTTTAGACATTTTTGTCAATTTGTTTTGTTGCCACTCTAGGGGCAGTATTTTCCTTTTTGGAAAAAAAAACGTTCCCGTTTTAAACGGGAAATTTTGTCAGGAAAATATGCTAGAATATGCATCTAATTGACAGCTTTGGATAGAAAACACTCTAACGTTTCCAAAACTGTAAAGATATTGTCTGTGAGTATAACAGAACTGATGTTGCAGGCGAAAGCCTGAGAAAAATCCAATCCGGAAGGGCCCCATATTTTGAAAGCGCTGCGTTCCAATGAGTCCCTATTGAGCTGTGAATGTGCTATCAACCAGCTTACGCTTTCTACGTATTCCCCAAGGTGTCTACAGCATTGTGACGTAGTTTTACGCATTTATGTTGAAGAATAGCCGTAGGCGGCTACATTGCGTAAGTGGTCACCTGATGGCTCCCAGGGTGACTCTGTAAAATACAGAGGTAGCCATTACTCCAATCGGTCCTACTGAAAAATGAATTGTCCCGACGGATATATTATCGAATAGATATTAGAAAGACACCTTGAGGGTTGATTATAAACAACGCTTGCCATGTTTCTGTCGATATTATGGAGCTAATTTGGAATATTTTTAGCCTTTTTCGTGACTGCAATTTCCGGGCGATTTCTCAGCCAAACGTGAAGAACAAACGGAGCTATTTCGTCTACAAAAATAATATTTAGGGAAAAAATGAACTTTTACTATCTACCTGGGAGTCTCGTGAGTGAAAACATCCGAAGTTCATCAAAGGTAAACAATTTAATTTGATTGCTTTTCTGATTTGTGAAAAGGTTGCCTGCTGCTAGCAAGGCATAATGCTATGCTAGGCTATCGATAACTTACACAAATGCTTGTCTATCTTTGGCTGTAAAGCATATTTTGAAAATCTGAGATGACAGGGTGATTAACAAAAGGCTAAGCTGTGTCTCAATATATTTCATTTGTGATTTTCATGAATAGGAATATTTTCTAGGGATATTTATGTCCGTTGCGTTATGCTAATTAGTGTCAGGCGATGATTACGCTCCCGCATGCGGGATGGGGAGTCAGTAGAGGTTTTAAAAAACATAAATATCACATTTACATAAGTATTGAGATTTACATAAGTCTTTATTCAGTACTTTGTTGAAGGACCTTTGGCAGTGATTAAAGCCTCGAGTCTTCTTGGGTATGACGCTACAAGCTTAAGTTGACACACCTATATTTGGGGAGTTTCTCTGCAGATCCTCTCAAGCTCTGTCAGGTTGGATAGGGAGCGTCGCTGCACAGCTATTTTCAGGTCTCCAGAGATGTTCGATCGGGTTCAAGTCCGGGCTCTGGCTGGACCACTCAAGGACATTCAGAGACTTGTCCCAAAGCCACTCCTGCATTGTCGTAGCTGTGTGCTTAGGGTTGTTGTCCTGTTGGAAAGTGAACTTTCACCCCAGTTTGAGGCCCTGAGCGCTCTGGAGCATCAAGGATCTCTCAGTACTTTCTCTGTATCTTTCCCTCAATACTGACTAGTCTCCAGTTCCTGCCGCTGAAATGGTGCCACCACCATGCTTCACTGTAGGGATGGTGCCAGGTTTCCTTCAGACGTGACGCTTGGCATTCAGGCCAAAGAGTTCACGCTTGGTTTCATCAGACCAGAGAATCTTGTTTCTCATGGTCTGAGAGTCCTTTAGGTGCCTTTTGGCAAACTCCAAGCAGGCTGTGATGTGCCTTTTACTGAGGAGAGATTTCCACCTGGCCACTCTACCATAAAGGCCTAATTGGTGGAGTGCTGCAGAGATGGTTGTCCTTCTGGAAGGTTCTCCCATCTCCACATAGGAACTCTAGAGCTCTGTCAGAGTGACCATCGGGTTATTGGTCATCATCCTGACCAAGGCCCTTCTCCCCCAATTTCTCAGTTTGGCCGGCACCAATCAAGTTATAGAAACATCTCAAGGATTATCAATTGAAACAGGATGCACCTGAGCTCAATTTCAAGTCTCATAGCAAAGGGTTTGAATACTTATGTAATAAATGTATTCTTTCTTTCATTTTTGATACATTTGTCAAAAAAATGTAAAACCTGTTTTCACTTTGTCATTATGGGGTATTGTGTGTAGATTGATGAGAGAAAACATGTGTTTAATCCATTATAGAATAAGGGTGTCAAGTAACACAATGTGGAAAGAGTCAAGGGGTCTGAGTACTTTCCAAATGCACTGTATATAGCCTCATTATTGTGTTACTATCTCCTTTTTTATTTACAAAATATTTGTAGTACTTTTTAACTCTGCATTGTTGGGAACGGGTTCTTGTATTTGGCGCATTTGATTTGATTTCTTTGTAAGGAACATTCAGGGAGATTTGCATTTTTCACAATGCCTATTTGCTTTGTTCTCTCTGCTATTAACATCCTTGTCACACCCTGACCTTAGAGATCCTTTTAATTCTCTATTTGGTTAGGTCAGAGTGTGACTAGGGTGGGCAATCTATGTTTTCTATTTCTTTGTTGGCCGGGTATGGTTCCCAATCAGAGGCAGCTGTCTATCGTTGTCTCTGATTGGGGATCATACTTAGGCAGCCTTTTTCCACCTGTAGTTTTTGGGATCTTGTTTTTGGTACTGTGCTGTTTAGCCCTACTAGACGTTACGTTTTTTTTGTATTTTTTTTTTCTTCTTCGGTGTTCAATTAATAAATAAAAATGTAAGCCTACCACGCTACACCTTGGTCCGATCCTTCCATCGACGAACGTAACAGAAGATCCCACCACAAACAGACCAAGCAGCGTGGCCAGGAGGAGCAGACATCCTGGACATGGGAGGATATCCTGGATGGTAAGGGATCCTGGACGTGGGAGAACGACACCGGGGTTCGCGACCACGACGGAAACCCAAGAGGCAGCTCCCAAAAATTTGGGGGAGGGGCACACGTGGTGGTTGGCGGAGCCAGGGTTAGAACCAGAGCCAACTCCCCGTGCTCACCGTGGGGAGCGTGATACCGGGCAGGCACCATGTTTTGCGGTGATGCGGACTGTGTCTCCAGTACGCATCCACAGCCCAGTGCGTGCTGTGCCAGCTCCCCGCACTTGCCATGCGAAAGTGGGCCTCTGTCCAGGATAGGTGGTGCCGGCTCAGCGCACCTGGTCTCCAGTGCGCCTCCACGGCCCAGTATATCCTGCGCCGGCCAGACCGTGTCTCCAGTGCGCCTTCACAGCCCAGTGCGTCCTGTGCCAGTTCCCCGCACTTGCCATGCGAAGGTGGTCCTTTGTCCAGGACGCATTGTGCCAGCTCTACGCTCCAGACCTCCAG